>NC_055697.1:8844500-9034500 GCF_017639745.1 Melanotaenia boesemani
GAAATTGCCTGCCTGTGCAGAGCCATTCTATATTTAAAGATAAATGTTAAGTGTGATTATGTAACAATGGAAACAGACTGAGGTGAGAGTTCCTTTATTTTATCCTGCAAATCCATTGTTCTTTGTCCCAAACTAGTTAATTTAAACGTTTAGTCTGTAATAAGAGAAGAGAAGGAGGTGTAGAGGAGAAAAATCTATCAAAATGTAAAACTATTGCTGTGTTTTACTGAAATGGCATCGACAATGACCCCTCCATGTTTCTTTTTATCTTTGAGCCAGTTTAAAGATTTTCTCATGGTGCTTTGACTGCACATCGTTTTTCAAAGTGTGCTTTGGTTTCTGGTTGAAGGATTCCCTCTTTCACAACAATCAATCCAGATAAGTGTCACTGAGTTTGATGGTTCAGAATCAATTTCAGAACCACCAGAGAGGGTAATCGAGGCACCACATCATTCTGTCATGTTCCACCAGCAGGTTTTATGCTACATGAAGAGAGGCATGCAGCCAAGTGTGATGATCCTCTCTGCTGCTGACATCCATTTACCCACCTGTGACTTCTTTATTTTATGAGGTAAAGACATATTTCCGAGTCTGAATTAATAACTAAATCTTTTTTTGTGAGATTACAAATGGTTTTGTCCAAGTTTCACTAAAAATAGAAAAGTATTTAAAAAAACATACCTTCCTTGGAAGTGTGATTTTAATGTGTGAAACTTGTGAAACACCATGTGGAACATGATAGCTGCAGCTTGCTGTGGACTTAAAAGATTGCACTCGTATTAACAGATACAGCTGCAGCCTTGCAGCTTAATCAAAATTTATCAGTGTTGGAGAATAAGGAGCATCTGCTACAACAAATCTTCTGGTGTTTCAAAAATCTCTTCTGATGGCTACGTTTTTGACATATTGATTAAAACAGTATTGATTAAAATACAGTACCTGCAGACTCCTCAGGGTGTCCATGCTGTACCTTAATCTCTGTGAACCTCTTTCTGTAATATATGCTTCCTAATTCATCATCTTAATAAAACCCAGAAAGACAAATTGTTTGGCTTGAGATCCATTTACTAAGGCTTTATTTGGTAATCATAAAAAATTTCCCCCACAAACGACAAAGCAGATGTGTCAATGCTAAATGTAGCTGAAGTGATGTCACTTCTATAGTCACTGAAAGAGAAAATCATATGTGGGTAGGCAACAAACATACAAAGAAATAAGTGTCATGAGCCTGTACACTTTCTGGCTGCAATGTCGGCTTAGCCACACACACCACATGCTTTCATTTTCACCAAGTGGCTTAAAATTGTCATGGGTATGTTTATTAATCAGCTACCCAAGTCACATTAAAATTTTCTTGTCCTAATTTACAGCGTTTGGAGCCAAATATTAAGAAGTTTTTTGTTTTTGCCCTAAAGCAGGCATCACCAAATCCAGACCTCTTGGCCTAGTATCCTGGTTTTTAGTGTGTATGTGCTCCAACACACCTAACTCAAATTAAATGGATCCAACAGCCTATAAAGTTCTGCACAATGACTTATTAATTTGAGTCAGGTGTGTTGGAGCAGGGACACATTGAAAACCTGCAGGACACTGGTCCAAGAGGTCTTAATTTGGTGATCCTTTTCCTAACGTAACCAAATACAGATTAAAAGCAACAGTAAAAACACACCTAAACCTCACCAAGTTACTGCATACCTTGTAAAGCTTAGATTTAGTTGCCTAAACCTAACACAGTTTTTTTTAAGTTTTTTTTATTTCTATTAACCAAAACCTGAAACTGTAAATAACATGAACAAAAAGATGGAGTCATGTCTCTACTCAAGAATTAAAACAGGTTCTCATTTTCTAAAAGTCATGCATTTATTTTACTTTGTTACCAACACTTCCTGCCTAAAAGTGGATTTTTGTGTCAATATGTTTTTTAGAATTGAATGAAAGAAGTCTGCAACCAGAGAATTTTTGTTGACATCAACAAATATGTTATTAAACTGTCTATTAGCATTAGTAATTTCAACACATTTTGTACAATAAAGTTTTGAAAACAAATAATGCTTTTATTGTGTATTTCTATAATTCTTCTATAATTTGTGTTTAGAAAACTCTCAATGCACTTGAGAAAGTATTGAAAGTGTTGACCTAGCCTACATTTTCCCCAGTTTTCAATTAGATTAATCATCAATAACAGTTTATTAGCTAGTGCCATCACCTTGTACCTTACAGGTTTTATAGGGTCTACAGCTAACACCTGACCGTTGTCAGGACAGACCAGAGCTGTTTGCAACTTGAAGATTGTGCTATCCACAAACTATATACATAATATTTTGTAGAAGTATTTGTAGGAAAAGTTCAATTTCAGTTTAAAGTATTGTGTGAAGACATAAAATGAAAGAAAAAAGAAAATTTACTATGGATCCATGTGTGTCTAGGGTGTCTAACCCTTATAAAGTTAATGAACTAATAATTTTTATCACTCTTTATCACCATGTGTGGAGCTCTGACAGCCGAACAATGTTGACGGCAGATAACAATTTACTTCATGCCTCTTTTATGATGCATTATGTACAAACTGTATGTGCAGATTCAAACGCATAATAGCAGATAGGTGGTAGCATTTTGTCTTTGTGTTTTTTTTTTTTGTTTTTTTTTTATAGAGGCAAGCAAGTGAATTGTCCAAAACTACTAACAAATCCAAACAGAAATACAAAAGGTTTAATACACAGAAACTAATTAAAAAGTTGCAGTACTTTGGGTGGCGTTGGTTTGTCTGACTGTCTGTCTGTTAGCAACATAAATCAAAAGATGGAATAAAGGAACAAATGATTACATTTTGGGGGTGATCCAGATCACCGCCTGGATTCAGGATATTTTAAAAGGATTCTTTACTATTGGGAGATAGGGATCATTTTTCCATTATAGCTTCTAACTCTACAGATAAAGTCCAGAATAACTGATTCTGGGTGCTTCTACTTTAGTACTGAGGAACTTTTATTTAGTAATTAGCATGATACAGAAAAACTTGTATCTACCTTCAAAGCCATTCAGTGTTCTTACATAACTTTAGCAACTACTCACAGCTTTTAAAGACGATTTGACATTTTTGACAGAAACTTGTCTCATGCCAGCAGCATGAAGACTGAGCCTTTAATATTGGAAACAGGAAAAACAACTTCTCTGTCTCAGTCTGAAAGTATCTCAAGGCATTTTAATTATAGTTGGCTATTTCTGCTTAACTGTTGATTAAACTAAAGTGAAATGCTGACTTTATTGGAAAAAACATGGGCAAGGATAAAAGTAAATGTATTTTGTGGTGCAGGTACCAACACTAAGTTTCTAGTACCATGATTGCTGTCTCAGCTCCTCGTTTTGATTTTAACCTATGATCTGTAGCCTTAAAAAGATGACCTTTTGAGTTGTTTATTGATATTTACTTAAATTTTACACTTTGTAATATAAGCTAGTTGAGAAAAATACAGTTAACAATCCAGATTAAATCACCACAGAAGAAGCCTAAAATGGGTAACTGTCACAATGCGGAGGACACAATTGCAGACAGTAAAGGCAGGAGGCAGAATGATGCTGTTGACTGAGATTTAATCCAGAACTCAAAACAGGAACTGAGACACGACATGGATGAACATAAGAACCTGACAAAGACAACTGAAAACCAAGGGGCATGTATACACAGAGGAGTAATGAGGAACCGGTAACGTAAATGAGAAATCAGACCAGGTCATCTAATGAGACAGGAACAGAAAACACAGAGCACATGAGGGAAAACTATAAACTGAACTAAACATGACAAAACCAAAAACCCAAACATGATCTAAACAGAAACTAAACATGACAAACACCAGAATATAAACCAAGATCATGAAACATAACAGGAAACTGTTGGTAACCCACTTGTTCAAGAGCAAAGACCGGCAGGGGCAGACTGTTTAATCCTGAAAGGCCCTGCATCACGAACTTGCGGTTGTTCCAAGAGTCTTAGGTTGGGGTTCAGGAAAGTTCAAAGCTTAGCTAACCCTCATTAGCAATCTCCACCCTACTAAAGGGTTGCCCAAGTGTGTGTAATGCATTAGAAGTGAGATCAAGTTTATAACACTGTAAGACTGATACTTGCTCCAGTCTGTCTGCAGGTCATGTAGTTAACGTTTCC
Source organism: Melanotaenia boesemani (assembly GCF_017639745.1). Lineage (NCBI taxonomy): Eukaryota > Metazoa > Chordata > Actinopteri > Atheriniformes > Melanotaeniidae > Melanotaenia > Melanotaenia boesemani. Next base: position 8,848,660 of record NC_055697.1, read on the forward strand.
TTTATTCTAGCCAAATGCAACCCCAATTTAAAAAACAAAGGTTGGCACTCTCTCTGTGAAATGTAAATAAAAACAGAATCTAATGATTTTCAAACTGATGGTGCCTTTACAAATGTGTAAGGTGGCCATGTCGTAGTTACTAATGCAACCCCGTACTATCAGAGATACGAGCTGCTGTCTGCTGATAACAAGCTGAATGGTCCCTTTCCTCTGTAGTCTAGATAATACAATGTCCCAGATTTCCAAAGCGGATTTCAAATTTTGATTATTCTGACCACAATTTTCCACTTTGCCTCAGACAGTTTTGGTCCCAAGAAGATTGCATTTTTTTCTGGATAGTGTTCATACATGGTGTCTTCTTAGCTTTAACCTGTATTTGCAGGTTGTACAGTGAACTGCGTTCACAGACAGTGATTTCCAGAAGAGTTCCTGAGCCCATTAGAGGTGTCACGATTTCTTAATTGCGGTATTAAATGCCACAATCAATTAATCACAAAGATTCCTCAATACCATCACTTTCTATAAAAGATCGTGTCTGAACCATGACAACATTTTTTAATGCATCCATTTTTGTTCCTTGTGCACAGTGTCATGGTTTATGGTTTTTTGCATCGGTTTTATTTTTGTTCCTTAGTCTCTGTTGTTCTTGAGTCTTCAGTTTCTTTGTTTCTCCTCTTATTTTGTAGAACCACACCCTTGTTTGTTCTGTTCTCTTGACATTCAGTTCAGCACATCTGGTTTAAATGGCTGATTGGCTTTACCTGCGCCTTGTTAGTTATCTTCAATATACTCCTTGGTTTCTGTTACTCTTTGCCAGATCATCGTTGTTTATCAGTGCTCTCCATTAACACAGAGATTCTGCTTGATTCTCTGAATTAATTGATAATATATAGTGCTGATGTTAACTTTCTTTAAAGTCTTTGAAATTTTACATTAAAGAACTTTTTAATAAATTGCTCGCAATTTTTAGGTATAGTTTGTCAAATATCGATTAACCTCTAGCCATCTTTACATCTCAGAGGCTCTGCCTCTCTGAAATGCTCCTTTAATACCTGGTCATGTTACTGACCTGCTACTAATTAACCTAATTAGGTGTCAAATGCTCTTCTAGACGTTTTTGAGATAGTTTTTTTTTTTTTGAGTGTTGCTTCCATCTAATCCAAAATGAGCTAATATGTTCCATGAAATGATTAAATGTCTGTTTTTAGCATCTAATATGTTGTTTATGTTCATCGTTTATCTTTTTTTTTTTTTTTTTTTTTTTTTGCTTGAAGCTTAAAGCTGCCCTGGTTCTGTCATTTTAAAATGTTTCCCCTTTTTATTTATAATCTTTGGGGCATAGTTGTTGTCATAATTAATACTTCGTTTTTTATTTATTTATTTATGTTTTTTGTAGTTCACCTGCTTGTACCACTATGTGCATACAGAGGAAAATATTATTTAGGCTTTAACATTTGGTGCTTTCATTCACTTCGGTGCATCATTCTCATAGTCGCTGTTTGTATTATAGGTCAGATCTACTGTATCAGTCAGTTCCGTGAGATGCAGTCATCGAAGGCCACAGTGATAATTTTTGTGTCACCAGAAATGATAAAATAAATTATTAAATTTAAAAAAAGCTTTTTGGTTTCCCAGATGTGACTGCAGGCTTTCATTTTTATTAAGGTCTAATTAGCTTGTGTGGGAAAATAAATGCATTCCTTTCTTGTGATTATGAATGTGTCTATGTTTAGGATGCAGAATGTGACATGCGTATGTATTTTAGACATCAAATTATGCACAGTTACGATGTCCCACCTACATCTGCATCCAGAGTGAACCACAATACCATAATTAAACTTGTCATAACGATCTCATGCAGCTTGTCATGACCGGAGGAAAAGAAAAACAGATGTGCTGTAAGTAGAAATTGGAAGCGTGCAAATAAACGATTTTAGCTTAATTTAAACCCATCCAGTTATTTTTACTCCTACGTTGGTGTCAGAACAGGTGTAAGTAGCCAAACCTTCTGCATCAGGTGACCATTCTAAATAAATTGCAACTGAGACAGAAAATAAGATGATCAGTGTTTTCTGGCAGCATTGTGGGGGAGTATTTAAGGTATTTAACGTCACTGCTGCAGTGTGACTCCAGTGAGCTATTTTCAAGAACAAAATAACTCCAAAACACAATTAGCTGGAGGATTTAATTTGATGCTGAAGTAACTCAAACATTTAATGAATTTTGTATAATTTTCTTGTGATCTAATGGCCATCTCTTGGTATAAAAACACTATTTTTAACAAGGTTTTAGGCTTCAAGTTTAGCACACTTGGATAGTTGGAGGTAGAAACATCATCTCTGTTTCTCTTTTTGTTTTTGTAAAGGGATGACTACAAAGCCACAATTCCCCAATCACGCAACTGCTTCAGACTACACAGTCAGTATCAGCTACCGTGGGACATGTCAGTCACTTCATTCTGTTCCACAGAAGAGTTTACAGGAAAATTCCATCAACGGCAAAGTAAACCACTGAAGGGTTGAGTCCAGCTGCTGTGCATCAACTCTTCCTGGAACTAGTTCAGTGTGGCCGCACAGTCAGGTCACAATAGAAATGTCCATCGTCAAATCAATTCTGTGGGAGAATTCTAGGACATGCATGGCTAATGACAAGCACACAGAGGCTGAAATTAGACCAAGGTGCTCAGACACTGAGCTGCTAACTTGCCATCTTGCTATAGCTTAAAGTTTAGGATGATGCTGAGTTCCTGGGTAGAAAATGTTGACCTCTAGTTTTCCATTAGAAACTCATCTGTAAAGAATATATGATCATAGCGCCTAAAGCTGGGTGTATTTTAAAAACGCTCATTTGGGGAAACATGACCAAAATTGTTGACTTGATATTTTTTTAAAAAAAGAAAATACAGCATAATCTTGTAATTTAGGATAAACTAAGTGAGTTTGTGTTCTGTGTTATAATAATATGCATTTGTGTCTTTATCAGGAGGGCTCTCTGCATTCTACCTGAACGTTGCTCGTATCTGAGTGTTTGTTCTCACCAGACAGGTCATTAATTGGATGACATTTATTATCCTCATGCATGGCTGCAAAACATTTTCTGTGCATAATCTCAAGTGGGCCATAGTGCTGATACTGCCGGTGCTACTCCAAAGCTCTGCAATTATATATTGCATCTATTTGTGGAAGCAACCACAACCTAGATTATAGCTTAAAATATGAATGGTCACAAACCTCCAAATACAGACAATATCAAATGTACACACTTGAAAATGTGCATTCATGTAAAGTCCACGTTTTGACTTGCTCTGTGTAGTTTTTGGAAAACAGGGTGTTAAACTGAGATAAAGTGCCAGATTACCTGCTAATAACATCTGTCCCTGTTTGCTGTATCCAGCAACCCCTTTTACAGATTGTCTTGGTTGGCAGGAGGCATGCGCATGTGTATGCATGTGTGAAAATGGCTATGATGAGGTTGGGGAAGTAAAAAGAGTAGCCATTGTCAAAGACAAAGTCACTGAGGAAGGCACAGCAGGAAAAAGAAGAGGAGTGCAGTAAGAAAGATTGAACAAAGTCTCTTGCAGTGCCATTAATGTAAGGGTTATTTGTCAACACCAACGCCAATGTATGGACTCACTATTTATCTCACTGGCCTCATGCTAAGAACTAAGATGGTGGGGAAGAAAGTACCATTTTAATTCATGCATACATTGATGTTTCACCTCTAACTGACTGCAGCTTAAGAGCATGCTAGTCTCATATGCACTGACGCTGCTGTTGATGGGCAACTGGCGGTCAGTGACAGCAGAGCAGACTTTTCATCTGCATTCATTACATTCCGGTTCTACTTTTTCATTCTAGCTTTCTGCCTCATTTACCACCCTGGCTTTCCTTTCTCCTCACATATTCTTCCTCCTCGATCACACTCTTGTAGAGTTGGCTACACAAGTAAAGGAGAATACTGCAGAGACAAATGAGAGACAGACCCCCGCTGCAGCTGCCAGCCTCACACTTATAATGAGCGCTGATACGCACACAAACAATCCCACACACTTGTTGGGTCTGTCTGAGGTGATTTGTTTATTGTGTCTTTGCCCATTGCAGCTTTCTGTGCACATGTCAAAGCCATGGTAGATTAAGCATAAGCTATTTCTGGAATGGAAACCACAGTGATGTGCTTGACTTATACCTGGAACAAAACCTTAAAGCAGCACATATTTGTTAATTTACTTTAGATGAGAAAGTCGAGTGAGTTTGAACCAAATCAGATAAGGTTGGAAATGAAGGACAAAATTCAGATGCTACAATCTAGTGATTCTGTATGATTTCATGGATATGAACGAATCACTCTGGGAAACAAAGGATACAGAAAACACACAGGAGGTGATGTTGGAGGTAGTTGGCTGTCTTAGTTTTGCAGGGTACATTCTGCTGATGCCCGCCAAGCTTGCAAATCAATACAGACTAGTTCTCTGCCGGCAGCCTGTAGTGGTGTTGAAATGACAGGAGCACAGCTCTGCTTACCCTGAGGATGCTTTCTGCTCCAGTCTGTCTGTAACATTAACTTTCACTTTTGATCTGCACTGCCTTGTCTCCTGTGTGTATTTCAGCAAAGGATCGCTAAAATTAGCTTTTACTGTTAGCTTTTGCTCATTTAAAAGAGGCATGTAAGTCTTTTTGAAGTCAATTATTTTTAGACTATGCTGAGCTTTATATGGTATAAAAAAGGAATTTCCAAAAAATGAATATGGCCCAAACTGATTGAAAATCAGCCAAGTTGACTCCTGTCTTATCTCTTGATGTCTTTTCCTGTCATCCTTCTCTGATAATTTCCTCTTACAGTTCTTTGCTGAATCAGCTACTGTGAGTGTTGCTGAGCAGTGACAGCTCCAGAAATGTTCATAATAAATGTCACTTTGCCATCAAATGAATCAGGAATGCAGGGATTTAAGGCAAGAAAGTCACATAGTGTGACTTTAAAGCCAGATTCAAAGAAGAAAGAACACAAACTACTGGATGACTGCCATACTTTTCCTTTGTTTCTGTGTCATGTTCTTTGTTATAATTCAAGGAAGCTGTTGTGCTGTGAAGACATCATAGTATTATGTAGCTGACGCATCAATCGCTATACTGATTATACCTCACCTACCAGGTATGGGTACAGGCTGTGGAAACTGAACAGAGATCAGGGTTTACTGAACCAAACCATCCCACCCTGAGTCCAGACCCCTTGGTGGAAACAGGCCTCTAAGGTCCCATCAGTTAGATTGAGTTCTGGACTTTGTGTCATTGCAACACTTTGATTAATTCGATCTGCTTTAGATTTGCTGCTGTCTTTGTTATAGTCCTGTTGCATGAGCCACTTTCATCCAAGCTTTAGCAGTCAGACAGATGGTTTCGAGCTTTAGTCTGGAACACTTTGGTATACAGAGGAGTTCATCTTCGACTCAATGGCTGCGAGCTGGCTTGCAAACAAGCCCACATCCTCAACCCTCCTGACAGTTGATATGAGGTGCTTGAGCTTATATGTTGTGTTTGGTGTTCACCAAACACGATGCAAAATATCTTCCCTCTGGTCTCGTCTCTCCAAAGGTAATTGTTCCAGAAGTCTTGTGGTTTGTTTCTCAAGCTGTAGTTGTGAAGAGTTTTTCTCCACTTGGAAACAAGCCATACTTGTTCAGTCATTTTCAGATTGTACTGCCATGAACTCATGAGGCCCATAGCGTCTAAGATTTAGCTCTTTAATTTAATTTGTACTACACGGTGTGATCTTGGGGAGAATTTTCTGGGACATGAGCTCCTGGTAAGGTTGGCAACTGTCTTGAATGTTTTTTGATTTGTGAATAATCTGTCTGACTGCAACAAAAAAGGACTTCAAAGAGTTAAGAAATGATCTTATAACACTTCCCAGATTCTCTCATTGCTGATGTCTTTCCTCCTTGGCATTTTGTTAACACACACCAGAATGCCCCAGACCAGCAAACCGCAAAACCTTTTGCTTTTATAGAGGTGTTTACACTTGCTGGTGATCTGCGATTCATTTATATTTAATAAGTGGCACCTGGCTGCTATTTACTCTTTAAATTTTTTATTAACTTTTTTTTTTATAACACACTGCTTTTGCATTTGAATTAGTTTTTGATAAACAATTACAGAGTCTAACATGTCATGTGTTGTTGATAATCTAAGGTAGTATGTACCTAATTATAACATCTGGTAAGGAGCAGGTGATTTTTTTATGCTCTAACATGAAAAACTGTTTTTATTTATTATTTTTTTAGCAAAAAGCAGAAGCATAAATGCTAAAATGAAGTGAATGGAGTCAAATTGTTCTTCATGGTGCAGAATGAGATAAACTGACCTTGGAGTAATTAAAGTTAAAGTCACGAAACAATTCATATAAACATGAAAATATTTAAAGCAGGGGTGCCCAACATAGGGCTCGCGGGCCAAATTTGACTCGCCAGCTCATTAGGTCTGGCGTGACATTTTGCACTATATTTGGTTATAATTTAGTGCCTGCAATTATTGTTTTCCTCCTCTGCCTTTATTGTTATCTTGGCATGCTGATGTCTGTAGCGTGTTATTTTCACTGATGGATGAGAATGCATTTGCATGCATGAACAATAATTAAAAAAGATCAATGATTCACATTTATTTCTGTTTCACCCTTAAAATCTCTGTGTTTGGCCCGCAGCTCACTGGTATATTATTACTTTGGTCCTTGGAGGCAAAAAGTTTGGGTATGCCGGATTTGAAGGGTCATTCGTGTTTCAAGTGTCTAAATTGTCATTAGGAGACAAAGCAAATAACCACAGCTCATGATGAAGATTGTTTCTGCGCTCTGAGTCTGATGAACTGACTTGAAAGCCACTTGAAGTGGAAGTCCTGAAACAAACAGTGTCAGGTCGAATGCATAAACCATGACGTCAGACTTACTTTTTCCACTTGTGTTTGTCCTAATTAAAATTAAAGACCTAGAACAAAATATGGAGCATGTGTTAAATCCTCATGTGATAAAGCAAATTCACATTTTTTCTCCTTCATACTTTTCATTTCAGGAAATGATTATAAAAATGAAGCCTTAAACTGTCCTTTTTCTCCTTATAAATACAATGAATCCTTTCATTTTAATCTGGTTAATAAAAGAAGATTATTATTATATCTGAAGATTTATCAGCTATCAGTGCATCTGTCCCTGCATGTTAAATTTAGTTTTCCAAGAAACAATTTGCCACCCGAGTACTTAAATAAAATTCATGCTCTTCCAATCTTTGTTCCACCACATTTTCCATTTCATAGAGCCATATTTCTCCTGGCTACATTTTCCAGGTTTGTCAAATAATTGTTTTTTTTTTTTTTTGCCAGACCATCTAAGACATCAGAGAAGAAACATGTCAATGTTTATTAAATGCTTTTGTATTTTATTGCTGAAAGTGTGATGATGATCAAATGTTTGCCAGAGATTGTGGTTGTAAGTACTGTAGCTCACACAGTCCCTAACATCTCTGATAAAATAAAATTGTTTTTCTCTGTATGTAAAGTTTCAAAGCGATGCTCTAACCCATCCACTATCAAACAGTGGTGGGGCTCACTGCCTGCACCAACCACTATAAGAAAGAAACATATATAAAAGACTGATGGAGGCTACAGAATTGAGAAGTGCACCTAGTGTGAAATAACTTTAAATCTATATTCTCTTAAAATGACTTTGGGACAATGATGACTCTGTTTATAAAAACATGCCATCTGGTATTCATTTCCCTAATGAAATTTGTTGCAGAACACAGCTGCCACGCAAGGCACTGCCGCTGGGAGACACAGAGAACTTAGTGACTTGTCTGGGGGAGAAGCTTTGGTCTGAGTTGCAAACCTTGTGAACAGAGAGCAGCTGAGTGAGAGAAAGAGTGCTTACAGACCAGACACAGGTCATGATGTCAAGAACTTTCAGTCAGCTCTAAACTTAAATTACTTTCTGTCACACTTGGGCTGTTTTCACACATACACTGGAGTCCTGAAATGCTCTAGACATGTTTAGGAGCAGCAGCATGTAAGGATGCAAACGTCTACAGAATTTCCTCTGGACCTCTGTCCACCAATCCCACCCTGGCAAAAATATCTGGCTCATCAGCGAGTGAGATGATGTGCAAACATAGTGGCGAATATTTTGGAGCATTTGCTGCTACTGGAGGAGTTGAGTGAGGGTGTGTGCTGCTGAGATTTTCTGCTTTACTTTCCTTTCTACTGACCTGTTTGCTGCTGTTCACTCACTCCTCACTACTGCATGTAGAAACACGAGGTATTCATATCACAACAGTGAACAAGGAGCCTTACCTGCTATTTTTAACAATAGCAAAGAAAATACTGCAATTTCCACAATGTACACCTTTGGCCTCCTCTGTGCTCTTGACAGACACTCGCCCACGGCCCCACCCATAACACTTCCAGCTGTGAGAGCGTTTCTGAAGCAGACAATTTGCTGTGACGCACTTGTGTGAAAAGCAACTGCAGGGGAGAAGAGTGAGCAGAATTGTCTGCATGTGTGAAACAGGCATTACACATCGATGTCATGACACACCACAATGACTGGACATGGAAGGTTGTTTGAATTGTTGCTAATGTAAGTTCGTGCAGGTAACTCACCATGAAAGATGAAGAGTTTAATATGGTCATATTGATGTTTATTAATTTATTTATGGTTTATTCTGTTGGCTTATATAAAAGTAACAAACATCTGCATGTCTTACCATTCTCACTGTATAAAGGATGTTCCCATAGCAGTAGATCATAATACCAACTGGCACGAAGAAACATGCCAGGAGGAAGAAGAGGATGAAGGAGGTATCATTTGGGTCTTTAGACGCCCAGTCCAGGGAGCAGCCCAGCCGATGGATCTCCAACGTGTAGCGGTTCCACCCGAGCAGAGGAGCTCCCGTCCAGGCCAAAGAGTACAGCCAGATGTGGGCGATGGCCCGCCATGCCCACGGAAAGTCCACCACCTGGGCATGGACCACCCGGATGTAGCGTTCATAAGCCAGGGCAGCCAAAGTCATGATGGAAACAATGCCTGGCAGGGGAGAGCGTGAGAAAGACAAGCACGCTGAGTAATGCAGAGCGCTCGCTGCAGGATCTGGGTCAGTGGCAACTCAGCATCTCTTTTGACCATATTTAATCACACACCATGTAAACAGAATTCTGAACATCACATTCAATCGTTTCAGTCTTCTCAGGCCTTTAGAACTCGCAGAAAGTGACTCGACGCCCCCACACACACACCTCCAAGACCTGCATCTGTGTTATGCCGTCTTATTTTCCCACAATAAGTGGAAAGTTTGCTTCTGTAAGTGCATAGTTATAGCTCCTAACCGTAGCTTGTGGATCAGCTTGTTCTCACTTCTATAAGTCTTCTAAATCAGAGAGAAACACATCTCCAACTTGTAAGCTATAATACAGTATCCAACACTTAATCCATACCTTATATATTTAACCTCTAAAACATGCTTATATATTTATATATCAGAGCTGCAAAGGGTTGTCCAACAACTACAGCTGCTGTCACCAACCTTACTGAGTAAGCGCAAATAAAGTGAAAAAAATGAAAGCAGGTGTGTGTGCAGAGGACAAGAGGACACATATGCATGGTGGAGCACATTGAATTTATATTCGTGCATTTTAGGTTTCCAAAGTAATGCAGAGATCTACAGTAGATTTCCAGTCTTCTCATTCAATCATGCCACAGGGTCATCAGTATGACCTTGGGCCTTACATGTAAGAATATAACCCAGAACATATGAGTATTTTTCAGCTGCAGTGCTGTATTGTGAATGAGCAAGTAGGGGAGGGGCAGGCCGGTTTGCTCTAACTTATATTTCCATTATCTCCCAGGTCTGCCTGTTTATCCGAGTGTGGGTTGAAGCAGCAAGGCAGCCTTTCTGTTCACTGATAAAATCAGATGTTTCAGCTCAATAAAATAGAGAATTAGCCTTGATGTAAACAGTAACTTTGCATGTCTTTGATTTGCAATTCTCTTGTGACATATCTGCAATGCATACCGGATAAACAAAGGCATTGTTGCAGTACTGCTCGCTGACAGAGGCAGGCAGACGTGTTCTTCAGATTATATGCACAGAGGACAATGTCAGTTAAAGGACAGGAAGATAACTGAAGTGGAGGACAACTGTCCAACGCTTCTTTTGTGTTTAGTCTGATGATAAAGTGGCCAAAGGCTTGAAGGCTTGTTTTAACAAGCTCATTACTGCACACCAATCCCACTGAGTTGTAGTTCTTGCAGTGGTGGGACCTGGAGAATGACCCTGAGTGCTCATTCACACTTGACTGCTAAACAGACTTATGCTTATAATAAATGGACAGTCGTGTCACAGCAGCAAAGGTACAACTATAATAACAAAAGACAACCCCTGCACGAAACAGTAGCCTGCAGAATGAGCTCACACGCTTATGAAAAACAGACATGAGGCACTGTTTGACAACAGAAAAAGATACACGTTATGAAACCATCTAGGTTATGTTTTACTGCAGCTTATTAACGTGGAAAACAAAATGTGACACTGCTATCAAAAAATAATTCTTACATTTTTGTCTTGTAGTAAACAATAATGTTTTATCTGTATGTATTTAACATAAAAATATTCTTATTTTATTGCATTCCTTGAATATTCTATATTGTAAATGAGCTAATTCCTGCTCTGCAAAATTTTAAAGGCTGCATTTGTCAGATACTGAAGATTATAGGAATTAAAATAATGTTTTAACTAACTTAAGACTTAAACAATTATTTTTAATGATGAAAGCTTTCATTAATTGTAATTTAGCTTTAAACACATTTATTCAATACAGAAAAAAATAATAAAACAGCGCAATATGAATATACATGCAAGAAACAATAGATTTAAATCAATTTAATAATTTCTTCCTCTCACCAAATAAGCTGTTGCTGAAGCCGTCCCAGACGCACGTCGCCTGGGTCCATATCCATCTGCCTTTGACGCACGAAACGAAGGTAAAGTTTATACCGATGGCAGAAACCAGAAAATCGCTCAAACTTATATTAACCAGCAGCAAATTTGTGGGCGTCCGGAGTCTTTTGAATTTACAGTACAGTACTAAAACAATGATATTATTACAAAAGCCGAACAATCCGATGGTTCCGATGGTAAAAGCGAGAAGTTTGTAGGTTCCAACTGCGAAAATGTACTGTTCCGTACTTCTTTCGGTTCTGGTTTCGTTTGCAGGATTCATTGCGCGGATAAAAACTCGTTTTCCACCATTGTGAAGCGCGCCTCCGAGGCACGAGAGACAAGTGTGGAGGGGTCCACCCTGGGCGCTGCTCCTGAACCCAAAAGATACCCCGCGCGCCGCTAGTTTAAACCAACACCGAAACAGCGGCTTGATGAAAGTGGGTCACTGTACCAACGTCAATTTAGACAGAGCCTTGGAGTTTCACTTCCGCTTTGCTCATCAAAATAAAACAGGTGCTTTTGGCTGAGATGTTTTGCTTACTTTTAATGTCTTATGTTTGTACAGTGTCCTTGGGTGCTTTGATAAGGCGCTTTTTTAAAATAAAATGTATTATTATTATTATTATTATTATGTCGCGTGACGCTGTTGTCGGTTTGTGCTCGTTTGGAAACTTGTATTCAAGAGCAACATTTAGCTAGCTTCCGAACACAGTATAACTGTTTATCCATAGTTAATTTATCCCATAATTTAGCTAGAAAACACTTCTATATTATTTTGAAATCAAAATTAATTTCCGGTTTTCAGTCTGTTCGTGAATGATGGTGATATAAAAGATGCTTTAAAATTAATCTATTACAGCTAATGCAACATTGTAAAAACTAAGATCAGTCCACACAAGGTGCAATTAAACATACAGTTATTACATTTATTACTTTAAAACGAACTTTCATGGACACGTCCAATCTTAATAAAATGAACATTCAATAAAATGTGCTTAACAAGTATCCAATTTTAGGAAGAGTACGGCATTCAGTTCAGAATAAAAAGCAGGGAAACAAAAGTTCTATCTATCTATCTATCTATCTATCTATCTATCTATCTATCTATCTATCTATCTATCTATCTATCTATCTATCTATCTATCTATCTATCTATCTATCTGTCTGTCTGTCTGTCTGTCTGTCTGTCTGTCTTCGCACACACACACACAAACACATAAGAATGATGATATGAAACTTCTTCCATAATATAAATAATCTACTTGAATTCTATGTATGACTGTATGTCTTGCAGTAACTTTACTGACGTGTCTTGTTCTTGTATTTTAGTTATTTTACGTTTTTTTAATTAATCAATCAATCAATCCATTAAATTGTTGATGTTCAGTGATTTTTGTTTAGTGTATTATATTGTTTTGTATTGCATGTACCCGTGAGATACACAAATAAATGTTTTAAAATTGAAACAACAAACAATTTTTTTTTTTTTTTTTTGAGTGAAAGCAATATGCTTCTCTACTATTCCCAGAAACCAAACAGCATGTCGACATGTTTCCAACAACACTCATCTCACCATAACCTCACCTGTGTGTACTTTTACCTCTCTAGAACAGTATAATTATGATCCATGGCTATGTCTATTGCATTTATGCTTTTAACATGAATTTGTATCATTGCAGGTAAGAATGCAAAAGCCTGCAATAGTTTAAGTAACTCCCCAACTTCTAAAACAACACATTAACTGCTAATTTCTTTCTTTTCTTCTTTTTTTCCTGCTTTTTTCTTCTGTGATATGACATTTCGAGCTGCTCTTCTTTGACTGTTGTCTCAGAGAAATGTCACTGTGTTGAAATGCTTGATTCTCACTGCAGCATCCTTTGCTGCTGACCTCATTTTTCAAAGCCTACAGGTTGATTCAACATAGCAGATCTCAGTCAAAGAACACAAGAGGAAAAGAAAAAAAATACAAGTGTGGGTTGGGAAGTGCATGGCACACAGACTCTAGGAATGTTTTAATTATGCTGCAGCTCACCCACTGACTCACTTGCATGCTTCCCATTCATGGTTTAAAGTTTTTTTTTTTTTTAAATTCAAGGCACAGAGAAAGCTTCACTGTATGTACTCCATGTACTATAATCAGTCAGCAAGGATTTATGCCGGGGTCTGACACTGCAATAAAATGCACTCCTTTTTACACCAAGGGCAATGTAGCAGGCAACTGTTAAGTACTGGAGTCAATCATATAAATAATATATTTTTTTTCACACATTTCATTATTGTCTATCTCTAATATTGGGCTCTCGTTCTAAGGACTGATGCAATGCTGCTAAGTAGGGAAATGGTCATCAGATTTATACTGGTCGTACTGGCAATTAAAACACAAATCGGCAGCATTCAGACAACCGATAAAAGTGTGTATTTTATGCTGTTCCAAAGCTTTTACTGTTGACATGATGTTTCCTTTTTTAAAATCCTTTAAATGCATTTTATCTCTCTCTCTCTCTCTCTCTCCTCTCTCTCTCTCTCTCTCTCTCTCTCTCTCTCTCTCTCTCTCTCTCTCTCTCAGATCTTATCTAGGTCAAGCATCCAATCAAGGCTTTTCTTCCTTTTTTTATCTGTCCATCTACTGTGTATTTGTCTTTCTGACCCTGCAAACTTTATATGTTTTACTGAATGGAGGCTTAATTAATAGGGATTTCTTATCAAATGAGGCTTCTCTCTACATCTCTCTGCCCATCTGCATACATGCAAATAACCATCCATTGCCCCCAAGATGCAATTATTCTAGCATTACAGTCACTGTACTGGGAGTCAGTTCTATAATAAATTTTTAATCAGCTCTTCACTGTCACAAACTTCAGCACCTCATGCATGACAAAGCTCTGTTCTGCCAGCTATGCCATCACACATCTCATCATCAGTATCAGTATACATTCCCTGATACTCTTTTGTCAGCCTACTGTGGTTCACTGAGTAAATACCACCCTGTCTCTAGTGAACGAGCTGCTACGGCACTCCAGAGAAGGGGTGAAATTAAAGCTCTAGCAGCAGCTTCACCTTTTACAGACACATGCCCACAGAGCTGCAGGAAATAATAACAGTGTTTATTTGTTGACTTTTTAATGTTCACATTCAAACAAGGTAGTCCAAGTCAAAAACATTCATGGACAATGAACAAATAAAGGGACAAAGCAAAGTCTGTGTAAAAGAAAGGGCCTGATTGAGAGGGGTGAATCATTTCTAAGCTGTCACACAGATCAGAGCAGCTCTTGAGACTCACACTTGCAAAGAAGGGAAACTCTTGCCTAGAAATGAAATAAATAAAAAAAAATCAATATATATCTAATGTATGTTTGCCTCACAAACTGAGGGTCAAATGCAGAAGCTGCAGAGTCTAATCTGGTTTGTGTCTTCCTGAGATGAATATAGTCCCAAAAAAACTGAAAATCCACACATTGTTAAAATATCTAAAGGCAAATGCAATAATCTCACCTTGTCTTTAAAAGAGTTTAGTAAATTTAGCACCTGTGCTTACAGAAACAGATGGAAGAGAAATGCTTCAATTAAAGAAAACAATTCCAAACTTCGTGTGTGTTAGCCTTCCAGTATTTTGCAAGAAGTGTCAGATCAAAGGCAAAATGTTTGAAATGCCAGGAGATTATGACAGTGTTCAAAGTGTACAGAATCAAGAGCCACTTTTCAGCTTAGCATGTAAATCTGCTACAAACTTGTAAGTGAAGGAGAAAAAAAAGGTGTCTTTGAAAATACCTTACACAGCAGTCAGCAATCCACAAATTCTCAGCAGGAGTAAAGTACGTACTTCAGACAGACAAAGTATGTGCTTCAGACAATACAGTATATTTTGGTTTCTGAAGTTACAACCTCCAAAAGACAATGCATATCTAAGTCATACTCCCAGCTCAGAATAGGAATTTCAGGTTTTGTGCTTTGCTCACTATACTAAAGAAATGCTAAGCTGAAACTTATTTTATGCTTTGCTATTAACAGGAATTTCTCATAAGCAATAATTAGTTCAGTTCACTAGTTTAGTTCACTAAAATTATTGTCCTTTTTTTCCTGACTGGAAAATCTTAAATATAGGTGTTTAGCTTGTTCTCAGTCGGAAGTAAAATTCTGATTTCCAATGTCTCTCATCAACGTCTTGCTAATTTTACTGAAAAGCAGCTCGTAAAAGCAACAAACAATTTTCAGCTAAAGCTTCTAGAAACTTCACAGAGGAATACAACAGCAGTGAAGGCCATGCGGTTTATGGAGCCGATACGTGATGCTGGGGTGAGTGATTTTCATCCTGCTGTATAAACCTGCGTTGTGTTCTAACAGCCTGGGCCACTTCAACGCACAACTGACAAAGAGGTTGGCCCTGAAAGAGGGAAAAGTACCAATTGTCTGTGCCAAAGCTGCAGACATGAGGAAAATTTGAGTTAAGCTGGCTGTGCAGACTTTCTCTACCATTGTGGTGCATTAAGTCTGAGCTCCATGTGAGCTAGCATTATCTCTGAAGCTATTTGCTGATGTGTTTTAAGGGTTATTAAGTACTACTGATCTAATAACAGTCTCTCTAAGAGTAGTGACTGGGTCACTCCATGACCTAAAACAGGTAAATGTGAATAGTGATGAAAATTCATGGTAAAAAAGGACCTGTTTTACAGCACACTAGAGCTTTAACACAGATCATGGCATGCCACACACATTTTACTAAGCCCTCATAAAATGGTGGAACTCGTGAAAACAGGCACATTATGTCCCTGTTATGGACCAGTAGCAGCTAACATGTGCCTATAGTTTCAATTTCTGGATTATCTATTACTTTAAGCACTTCAAAATGGAAAAAGAAAAAAAAAACAAAAAAACAATGTTGCCCACCCCCGGTGTACACAGCATTAATCAGATAGCAGGTGGTAAACACATGGCTTGGCATAAAGACAGCATATGGGAGACTTGCTTGTCTGAGTCAAAGTATGTCAGCTTTCAGCCTTTATTACTTAGCAAAAACAACAACTAAAACATTCAGTTTATTCACTACAAAACATTTACTGTACACATTCAGTTCTCAAAATAACAACAGGTCTATAAGACTTTCCTATGTTGCTTCCACCCACTAAAGGTTCGGTTAGCATTATAAAACTATATTCTCATGGACTACGAAGTTTAATGCTAACTGGTCACAGTTCCCATACATAATGCATGAAAACAGAAATGTAAACACATAAAGGTAAATAAATAAATAACATACAAAATAAAAGTACATAAGGACTACAAAACTCAAAATAACTTCCAAACAAAATGTTGCCACCTCACAGATTTTAAGCCTGGATTGTGAACATTTCGATTTGGTCATTTTTGTAATTATTAACTTGCTGCTGCTTTGAGAAAATGTAAAAAAAAAAAAAAAAAAAAAAAAAACCAAAACAAAACAAGACAAAAAACAACAACAAAAAACATAAAATAAAAAAAAATTGCATGTAAGGTGCATTACCGTGATGCCATAGTAATTGTAGTGCAAAACGTATCCACCAGGAGGCAGAATACAATTATCAGATTATATATAACAGGTTTTGAGCAAAGATTTTACCATATGGTGATGCAATAAGTCTCAGAAACTATATGTATCTAATATGATACCTCAGGTGTGAAAGAGTTAAGAAACTATGACTACATTATCTAGAAATTTGGGAATTAAAAATAATCACTATACGACAGGCTTAAAAGAATACAAACCTCCCTCCAGAATTTTATGCCAAAAAATATTATTTTTTTAACTGAACATTTTACATAGCAGAAAAAAATATTCACTGTACATTTTTGTGCCAAAGCTGAATAACACTGTGATACGATGTGTTGATAAGTCAAATTTGTGTTTCCTCACAGGCAGTGGCTCACCTGGTCGGGGTTAATCTACGACAGCACTAAAAGCATTAGACTGTTGCTGCAAATGCACAGCTGGGAAATGACTGACATTCACTTGCCCAGGTACGTTTCTTCTATTTTGAGTGGTTCTGCTCCTCTGTGGCTCTCCAAGCCGTGACATTGTGCAGTCAGACATGTGAAAACAGTTTCAATTTGTGTTTCTTTTATAGCTTTGCATGACACGATTTTTAAGAGTGGATATTTACTCTCTTGAGCCAACCTGAACTCAGACAGATGTGAAATAAGCATGACCCCTTTGGCAAAATGACTGTAAAGAGGACACAACTTTGAAGTATTGTAAATAATGCACAACTGGATTCATTTTCATATATTTTAGTACTAAGTCATGTACCATATTCAGATGAAAACTCAGCCCAGCATCATCCAACCCACAGTGATTGAGGAAGTGTTAGGTGAGTCTTCCCTGGAAACAAGCATACGTGTGCTCATTTTGGTTTGTTTGACACAGCTATCAGAGGAAATCCTGCACCATTGCTGGCAGGTATATTTTAAAACACGTCCCAGTTAAAAGTCTTGTTTTCAATGTCTGATGCTTTAAAATCATATGTTTGAGGGATAAGTAGTTTTTTTTTGTCTTTTTTTTATCTTCTTATCATGTGTGTGTTTTGGTTCTGGATTTAAATCAACCAAATGATGGACGTGGCCCTTGGCCACCTCAAAGGTCCTCTACAGAACTTAATTTCCCTTTGAGAGCTGTCATACCCAATGGAGGAGCCTAGTGAGTTACATTTGGACCACATGCATTGCTGGAACAGCGAGCAGCTGTTTTGTTCTCTGGATAAACACAAATAAAGCATTTGCCTAAAACCAGCTTCGCTTAAGTGGCCGCGTGCCATATCATCCCTGCTCTCTGTGGGATTAACAGAGCAGATGATGTGAACTTTGAAAGTGGATGGTGCAGCTGTAATGCACCGCTGTCTGCAGCTCGCCTATGAAAAATGATCTTTTAAATGTGTACATCTGTTCTGGCTACTTTGTAGCAGCTAAAATCATCATGCACTTTTAGGCGTGCCTCTGGATATAAGATGTTTGACTTCACAAGACTTAAAAAGTAAATTCCTATGAAAAAGGACATTTTTGTGTGGATAGTGACTGTGATGGAGACATTAATTGTTACAATCTTCCCTCTTCCTTGTCACTGCGAAGTGTCTTTGAGAATTTCCCTAAGGAGCTGATGTGTCAGTTTAAATAAAATGTCTAAAGGCCTGAGTCCTGTTGCTTTTCTGTCTTTGACATGCATAAGATGCATCCAAGGTTATTCCAGGCTAGTATACAGTAGAGATGTGAGCAAAGTCACAATCTACATATTGGCAGATGCAAACGATGTGTTCGTGTGAGGGCAGACTGTGAAGCAATGTCAGAAAATCTTCTTTAAACTAGTTTAATCGCTTTGTTTTAACATGTTACAGGACCTCAGACAATTTCTGTGTGCAGCAGCAAGGGCATCCAGAATTAAACACTAATCAGCATGAGTCACAGATTGGTGGCCCAGTTCCACCCCTGCAGAAAGCAACTTAATTATGGCATGTCAGCTGAATTTACAAAATAATCTTTTAAAAGGATTCAAATGAGAGGCCTCAAGATTAACATGCTAACCTTTGTGGTGTATACTTATTGAGTTATGAATAATTCATTACAGGAAACCATATCTTGTTCTCACAGTAATTGGATGAGATAGACTTGAATGTGTGTGTGAATGAGTATTATGTTGGAATATGAGGTTTCCATCTCTGAAGGTTTACCTCCTGGAGGATTCAGAAGGGTTTTGTTGTCAGACTGGTGCTATTTTTTCTATCCTTGTGAGTGGGCTGGAAGATGGATGAAACCAGTGGTTAAATTCACATCATTTACTGTATAAAAGCAGCAATATTATTCATTTGACTTACTTTCTACGCATCCCTTTCTTTGGTTAAATTTCACTCCTTATTCAGCTGTATTTTGTTCAGACATTTGCACGTAAACGACACCACACATGCTGAAGTAAGCACGCAGACAATGCATGTATGCTACCTCATGAAATAGTGTTCATGGGAAATGTAGTGATAGCACTGCCAGGATAAATAATCAAAATCCACTGCTCTATTCATCACCTTCCAAACTGGCCAGTAAGTTTTCATTTATACCTGCCAAAATGAATTTTAACCCATATTTGGCAGGTTGATGGATGTTGATGATGATGATGATTATGATGATTCTTTATTCAGACATCTTTTTTTTACAAACAAAATTTATACAAAGTATGTCCTTGTAAAAGAAAAAAACTTAAAGACAGTCCGAATAGGGTATATAGGCAGAAGCAAAAGCTTATAATGCTTACCCCATGTTAGTTTAGAGCTCTGTGTAAATCACAAATTAGATCACAATAAGATATTATATCAGTTCAACTGGTAACAATTTTATGTTTACTATTATTCATTATGCACGGTGGTGTGGTGGTTAGCACCGCAGCCTCACAGCAAGAAGGTTGCTAGTTTGAGTCTTGGCTGGGGGGAGGTTTGGTGGTGGTCTTTCTGTGTGGAGTTTGCATGTTCTCCCCATGTATGCGTGGGTTCTCTCCAGGTACTCCAGCTTCCTCCCACCATCCAAAGACATGCTTGTTAGGTTAACTGATGACTCTAAATTCTCCCTAGGAGTGAATGCGAGTATGAATGTTTGTTTGTCCATATCTGTGTTGGCCCTGCGATGGACTGGTGACTTGTCCAAAGTGTACCCTGCTTCTCACCTGTTAATGCTGGGATAGGCTCCAGCTTACCTGTAATGGAATAGGCCTTACAGAGAATGAAAGGATGAATGAATATTATTGATTATGCTAACTTAATACAATCACTTCCATTTTTATTAAATCACAAAAAACAACTAAAATATCAAAATATTACTTCATTCCTGAGCTCAGGCATTTAAAGGAAAAACAATCTGTTCTTTTAACAAAAAGACTGACATATTCTGAATGCTGAGCTTTAAAATGTTCCCATAACTTGAACAGTATTTTCTAATTGTAGACATTAAAGCAGGATAGAGTGAGCCTTACTTGTATTTAGTCTCAAACTAGTTTTAAACTTTTTTATATTAACCAAAATAATACATGCATTCATGCATTATTTATGTTCTGATAATTTTTCATACACATTTATCTTTATATTAGTGCAATGCAATAAAGCAGTGCTAAGGTTAAATTTCCTCTCAGAGCAGTGCCAGACATAGAGCACTCATATCTTGTACTCTGCAGAACCCCATCTGACTCATCACAACATCTCATTATTTTATATGAAATACTTTTATATTCATATATTCATACATTTTATATTAAGTCAGCCACAATATAAAAAATGTAAAACTGTTTGCTAAAGCAATGTTTTACTGAAAACCTGTGTCTTCACTTTGAGATCAATCTAAACATTTGTGCAGAACAGCAAGTGAACATGAAGCATTATGTAACTTTCCTGGGTAGAACACACACACACAAAAACCAAGTCATTCAAATTTCTATTTTCTTTCTTTTTGTGAGTTCTGTGCTGTTTTGGCACAACAAATGCACCATGTTCTTGCTCAAACTGGCGCCAAATAAAAAAGAAAAAAAAAATCTCAGAGATCATAAACTGCATATATAAGGTTGAAAATATTGGCAAGACTGAGCTCATCTGAAGTTTTACAGAAGAACTCATTAAACACACAAAACAAACTAAATAAAACAAATGATTAAAATGCTCATTAATGTAAAAATGTTCATTAACTACTAAGCAGTTCTTCATATCAATTGTTATTGTGAAATTTCTGTTTTTGACAGAATATGTATTTACCTTTGCTTCATTGTGTGTGCTCTCAGTGGTTTTCAGATATATTTGTGTTCCCATATGCTAGAATAGATTAAACTTGATTTTTTCCTTTTCCTCCCCCCACACACACCTGCATGGCTTCTGACAGCGTTTGCTTTTGTGCAGGCCTCACTCCTCTGCTGATCTCTCTTTGGCGCACTGACACTTCTCTTTCCTCTACAATATTTTTTCCCACCACTTTCTCAGCATGCGACTGATGTCTCAGGAGTTTTTTTCTGTAGCTTTGAAGTCAATTCCGAATAAAGCGCACACCTCCTCCTGCAAAAATGCAGACGCTGACTGACTCACCTACCCATGCATGCCAGAAATGTCATAGCTTCAGCTTTATCTCTGCTATTATCTCCCTTTTTGCAGACACTGTCTTTGTGCACTGTGCCCATGGACATTAAATACATTTACCATACAGTCACCCAATGGGACCTGTCCGTGTCAGCTGTCTATTTTCTGCTCAACTCTATCAGCCTGTGTCAGCCTGCCCTGACACCGGGTATTCTCATGCCAGTCAGGTTCTGCTTTCTAAATGTGCCATAAGTATAAGTGATTGTATTTTTCTCTGGCTAACTTCTCTGCAGTTGTCATTGTTATACTGTATAACAAACACCTCTGCCAACTATGTCACCTCACCACACTCTGAAACATGCCAAGAAAGCAACCCAAGTGTCATCTTCGATGTCCTTTGCTGTCATGGTGATAGATGCTGATTCATGCTCAACTGGTGGTCCTGTACATCACATTATGTGCACTGATGCTCACAGCAAAAGCATTATAACTATAGGCAGCCAAACCTATTTTACACAAATGCATTAGCAAGGAGTAGAAGTGGGTGATATGTACCTCTGGAGGGAATGCGGAGGTGTCGCCTCTAAAAGTGGTGACTATGTAGGACTTATTTGCAGCAATTACACAGCTGATTAACATAATTAGTGTCTATCTGAGTTACACTCCATTCTGCAGGTCAGGAAATCTCATCATTAAGTTAAATGTGGTAATTTGTGTCTACACACAGCAGCCTTCAATAAGTTACCTGGAAGGTTTCACCACGCTCGAGGCAACTTACTGAACTGGACTGCCGACAAAGTCAACATTTACACTGAGACATTACAAAAAGAATGTTATACTTATCAATTGTACTGTACTGGGTCATTGCTTTTTTATCTTTAAATTGCAAATGGGACAAGCTTTCAGTTTGAAGCATTCAAATAACATTGTTAGCAAACACAAGCATCAGCATTTACTAGTTACTTTATGTGGACTCTCAGTGAACTGGAAATAATAATGGGGCTGGTCTCGGTAGCTTCCCAGTGTTAAACTTCTACCAGTCTGTTTACCAAAAGATAATGCAGATAATATAGTTGGCATTTTTTCATGTAGCTGATGTGGCTTAGGAAAAGGTGACCTGTAGATAGGGTTTTAATTAAAGGTTCTGATATTTGATCCCTTGTATCTGGTATTCTGTAACAAGGCAATAAAGCAGTAGTCCTCAAACTTATTGAATCATGACCCCCAAGACAACATACGTTGGTGTTCACGACCCCCACGCAATAACTTAGTGATTAATTGTGTGATATACCAAATGTTTCATCCTCCAGCCATCCTCTAAATGTAAGGCTGGAAAACTGTCTTACCTTCATAAAAAGGAGAATAAAGTGGTTTTTAGTGGTTGACCACTGTGACAAGTCACCTACATGCCGATATTCAGTTTCATAATGTCAAAGTCAGATTCTTTTATGTGACGTGTACTAACTGTTGTTTATGTATTAATGTGTTAAAAATTTAAATTGAGAATTTAAAAGACTTATCTTGTCATTAATTTCAAGAGCCTGCTATATGTCTACTGCATGTGTTAGCCTTGGATTCCATGATAAGCTAATATTCTTCATTTGATGTTTTCAAATGTGCATATTTCCTACATATGTGGAGATGTATAAATTGTTTTTGACAGGCTACAGTAATTTAAACTACTTTTGTCCCCATGGTAAGGAACTGGGACAATGAACTAGGCATTCATCTCCTTGAGACTGAAATTATAAGAAAGCTCACGTTTATTCTTTAACCAGGAACACATACCTGACTAAACCCAGTTTTATTTTAATTCCTCCCAGTGTTAAATTTTTATTCTTTTTTATCTTCTAATTGCTGTGCTTCAAAAGTGTTAGATTAATATATACAACATAATTGAAAACTGTTGGAGGTTTGCTGAGCATTGCAGTCCTCCAGCAGGATGATGGCCATCAGCTGGAAAAGGATGAAGTGTTCTCTTTGAGTTGGGAATGAGATCCTGGTCCAAGTGTCGGGGTTTTATTTATGGGTGTGTGAAGATTGGAGCAGGAGATCAACAGGTGGATTGGTACCTGCAGTGATGTGGGCTCCACAGTAATATGGGCTCTGCAAGTGACACCCACCACCACTACCTCTATTCAATGTGTTTCACCATTTAGTGGTAGATGTCAACTGCACACCTTGTTTTCTTTTAGACAGCTAATCCCAAAATAAAAGAATTTTTGTGTTTTACTGGGAGGTAAAATGTTGCAGGATAAGAACTTCTAAATGATCTTAGATTAACTCTAGTTAATATTATTTTTTTTGTTCAGTTTGGTATCATTCCATGAACGTAACAGAGATATGGAAGTACTGAATTTTCCAGTTTCACATTAACAGACATGTACTTGAATGTAACAGGGCATATATTGTGGAAGTTCAGAACGTACATAGCGCCAGCTGTGAATGTGATCTAAGCAAAACAAATCCACATCAGTCCAGTTTATAATATCAGTGTGACTGCGCTGTGGGGGTTAGTTCTGGCTGCAGCTGTTTCCCAGTGGCTGGTAGGACTGAGTGTAGTAGCAGTAGCTGAGCTGGTGACTTCAAACCATCTACATGCATGTTTCTGTATTCTAGTAAGAGTCTGCAGCGGTACAGGAGGTCTCTGATTGGATAGTTTGATTTGTTACCATCCAGTCAAACAGAAGTGTAAAGATATGGACAAAATTCGCAACCGCAACTTCAGAGTCTTGCACACAATTATGTGCTTTGCATCTGTAAATAGGGTTTTCGCAAAAAAAAACTTTTTCTTTTTTTTTTTCCAATAACACAAAATCTTTTTACAACCACGCAAACTCTTTTCTGCACATTTGCAAACTTGATTTTTCAGGCAGATTGTTTTTAGAGGGTAACAAGCTTGATTTACAGATGCAAACTCTGGAATTATGTGAAAACGTTCATTTACAACTGCAAAATCTTCATGACTTAATATTGAGCCCATACACCCTCTGCTTGGACTTTTCCATCCCCAAATGTCCAGCATGTATGCATGACAACATGTCAGCCCTGAGCATGGTATGATTGTTTTATCTCCCTTTAGCAGGATGCCATTTACCTGAGATAACTCATGTCTGGGGTTCTAACACTCAGTGATGGCAGGTAGACATTTGTTGTTTGAATCAGGCCATCCTGACTGTATAACTTGCCTTAAAGTTGACAGATGCTCATCCTGTACTGTAGCATCTCTGGTTTCTGACTTACAGGGGCATTGCTGAATACAGTGTGTATTTGGGAGTCCATTCCCTCACACAGTGAGTGATTGTTGCATTCAGTTGGTTTTCTGGATAGGGTGTCCACAACAGAAATTTGTTTCCTGGCTTATATGTAATGGTGATGTCTCTGGAGCTGCAGTATCATGTGCTGGAGACGAGGTGGTGCAGCTACAAGGGGCTTGCATGTGGTTGATTCCAGAGGTTTGTGATCAGACTCGACAATCACCTGTTTCAGGTACTTGTGGAACTGCTTACATCCAAGGAGTCCTGCAAAAAGCTATTTCTCCATTTGGGCATAATTTTTTAAGTTTCATTCAGAGCTTTGGATGCATATGCAACTGGCTTTTTATCCTGAAGCAGGACTGCTCTTAAACCTCATTTGGGTGCGTTGATCTGCAATTTAATGTCCTTGGTGTGATCAAAGTATATACAGAAGCCAGTACAGAACCTGGCTTCTGTGTCAAAAGGTCCTTCACACACTGGAACATCATGATTTGAGTCCCATACAAACTCGCTATTCTCTTTCAAGCAAATCTGTTGCCCCAGAGTTGACTCTCTGGGGCAAACTTGAAGAGATAAGTGACCATGCCCAGTATGGTATCCAACTCTGATTTGCTCTGATTTGATTTGTGATGGATGGGGGGTATTTCTCTGATCGCCTTAACCTTATTAGGGTGAGATCTGATGCCCTCTCATGTCAGCATATGTCCAAAATTTCTCACCTCAGACTAGTAGATGATGCTTTTGTCCTTGTTCAGCTTTATTCCTTTCACCCTGGTTCTCTCCAGTATGACTGCTGCACGTCAGTGTCCACGACAGCATGCGCTTTTCTGGGTTTGTATTTTATCTGTTAATACACAACTGGCCAGAGAACATCAGCTGTACATGCTGGCAGAATTTTCTATAAGTTGGAGGAATCCCAATCTATCGGCGGTATTGGTACGCCTGTATTCACCACTGTCTATCGCAGGTCGATGCAGCCACTATCCGTAACTGACACCATGTAATGTTTCTGGTCTGCTGAAAGTAATCTAAGCACATAGATACCAAGGAGACGACATGCTGTTGGCAACCATGTTGTCTTTGTTTTATTACTCCTCCATTCCATCTCACATAACTCGTCATGCGTACGGCATCAGCTGGCATCTGCCACTAGATCAGAACATGCATAGATGTTACACTCTTTCTACAATAATGTCTTCTTGCATTTCTTCAACGTATTTACGACTGCTGCCCAGATAGTTCTGGGTTATTTAACTCAGTTAGGAAGGTTTCTAAGCAAAATAGATAAATTGACTATATTTTCTGTTCCTTTTGTATGTGCTTTTCTGTGGTGCATGATCACCTGGATTAGGTAACTAGCCCCTGCCTCGTGTTGCCTCAGTTTTAATGGATGCTAATTTAAGGTCAGATTCTTGTCTATACTATCATAGTTTACCATGATTAGTTTTCCCATCCTTTGATACTGTAGTTGGTATTGTGTTACAGCTCTGTCTGTTTCTTTTGTTTGTGGTTTCAGTTTCTGGATTCTCTACCTCAGCAGTATTCTTAGGTTTTCATCTTTAATTAAAGCCCCCAGTTCCTTCATCTGGTTGTCTGCTGTCTGTTCAGTTCAGAACTTGGGTCTTTCTCCTCCTCAAAATGTTTCTTGTCAGCGTAATGGTGTTTTCAGACAAGCACACAGTAATTACAAGGTAGTGTGTTGAAGTAAAAAAAAAAAACATCAATTGAAGAAAGTATAAAAAGGAACTAAAAACCAAAAATGATAGAAAAATAATCTTTTCAAGAAGTCCACAAGAAAACCAGGGAAACATAAACACAATTTTAACTTGTTTTACTCAGAGTGCAGGGCAGTCTCTTGTGTTAGCACACATCAGCAGGTGGTATTTACTGCATATTTTAATTAAATCAAATTCAATTCAGCTTTATTTGTATGGCGCCACTTCACAACAATGTCATCTCCGGGCACTTTACAGACAAATAATTTCAAGCCTGTTCATAATAAATAATAGATTAGTTAAGGAAAACCAACAGATTGCATCGAATCTTGACTTTGATCCAATCCTCAAGTGGACAGTGGAAAGGAAAAGCTCCCTTTTAACAGGAAGGAAAAACAACTGCAGAACCCAATCTGTGCAGGGTGCCCATTTGGGGTTGTTGGGCTGCAGAGGACAGGAAAAAGAGATGAACGTTTATGTCACGTTGTCTAATTATATTACCTATAAATTACCTGTATTACCTGTATTACGAGAAAAGTATTGTTCCAAGTACAGAGCCCCGAAGAACACCATTAGTTACTCTTGCATGTGAAAGACTCATCATTTACATTAACAAATGGAAATCTATCACATAAATATGACTTAATCCAGTCTAATGTTGCTCCTTTAATCCCAATAATATGTTCAAACTTCTGTAACAAAATGTTGTGATCAGTGGTGTTGACTGCATCACTGAGATCTAACAAGATAAATACAGACAGGAGTCGTTTATCTGAGGCCATGAGAAGACTGTTGGCTTTCACCAGGTCTGTCTCTGTGCCATGATGAGCTCTAAACCCTGACTGAAATTCTTTAGACAGATAATTTCTTCTCAAATGGCCACATAGTTGAGTTGAAATTATTTTCTCAAAAAATCTTTACATAAAGGGGAGGTTGGATATAGGTCTATAATTAGCTAACACACCGGTCTGTTTTTCTAAGTCAAGGTTTGATTACAGCACTCTTAAAAAAGTAAGTACATATCCTGTTACTAGAGATAATTAATCAGATCTAATATTTCACTGTCTTTACAAGAGGAGTAACACCGTATTGTTAATGCAGCACTAAGCTGTCGTAAGACAAAGGTCATAGCTGAAGAAATGAGAAACAGCAGAGCACTGAGACTGTAAAATCCAGGATTAAAAGTGAATGTCATGTAATTACAAAACTGTCTTTATTTTAACCTGAACTGCAGGGGAGGAAGGAACTAGAAGATTTGGAATCATGGTTGTGACAGTGATGCAGTGGAGCTTTAAAAGTCAGGTAAATGTCACACAGCAGTTGGAACAGAAAATTAACTGATTAACAGAACCATTCACAGAATACATCACTACCTTCAGTGATGTTCAGGTATGACTATACACCATACACCTTTTAATACCAGCCTGTAGAACATCCATTATGTGAAAGTTGTGGTTAAATATGCTGACATGGCATACTGATTGACAACTAGTATAATGAAATTGCTTTGTGAAAGACAAGGAGCAGACACTGACAAAGGAGTAAAACCTACAAGAGTTATGGCTTTTAAAATAGGGGATGCACAGTGGAAACTGTTGCTATGGGGCAGTGTAATAAATTTACCCCTCACAGTCAAGCTGGACACCAGTCTGCCATGTGATATGACGCTGTTGGCCCTGTGGTAAAGTTGATGACAGATGATGAAAAGACCTGAGGCTTCAGAGATCCAATCCATCCCAGCAAACCCCCCACTGGCTCTGCAAACTTATAGACCAGTGGGGGGTAAACCAGGTAACATTGTCAGGGAGGGTGAGAGTTTAAACGACATCCAATCCTCTCACATTCACACTCACTCTTCAGCAAATTTAGTCATTATGAGGACAGATCTGCAGTTCCTTCTGTAGTGTTGAATTAGAGGTTAACTGAAGGACTTCTGGTGACTGAAAAGCTGATCATAATAGTTATTTTTGATCTCCTAAAATGTGCTTTTCCTATTACTTTAAAATTTTTATTGTAGTCATTGCAAGGGTTTGTTGGTACCACACTGATCTAGTTCAGCTCATTTCAAACAACCTTAGTTATCCCAAATGGGCAATTCATGTGCCACACTCCTATTAAGAAACATTGAGAAGCACAAGGGCACATCGAGACAGTGTTAATGTGAGTAAGTATCACCTAAAACACTGTAGTGATTAAAGTGACGAATATAAAAGAGATGCAAGTCAGAAGAAAACACAACACATCAGAGATGAATAAAATTACTTTCTTTCAGTAATGGAGTCCACAGAGAAATTTCTTTTCCCTTAATCTGGCACAGGTGGGTGCATTAAGAGACAGTTCCTCACAGTTCAGTGGGCATGTGTGGGGTTGGTGGGTAGGTGAAGGTGGCAGAATGCTTTGTTGGTTGAAAAAGTGCATTAAAAAGTCTCAGTATATTTCTGGAAAGCCAGGAGTTGGAATTCCTCAGTGGGAATATTTCCACCATGTGTGGATGTAATTTTAATGCATATGGTAATCAAACATATTTACTCATGTAATAATTACAAGTGTAATCATTCTTTTATTCATATAATACATTTATTCATTTATTACCTTCAATTACATTTCATTATGTGTATTTTCCTTATATAGAACATTGACGTTATTATTCACCTGTTGGGTTATGATGCAGGCTTGTGTGAGGTCAGGCTGACCACTCCTTCCAGACTCGTGATATGAGGAAAAGTTGAGACTGGTAGACACCTGCTCGATAGAAACAGTTGTTTAGAAATAACAGCCTGTTTGGGTGAGACATTAGGAGAGCGGTGCCTTCCATTCTCCCTTCTCCTTTTTATCAGTTTAGAGACTGGCCTCCAGCTTGAATCAGGTTAAATAAAACTGATTCCGAAAATGCAGCAAGGCAGAGTACTTTTGTTGGCTTCCCGAGTTAAGAAGATAGCTCTCGATAGCCTGTATTTAATACTTCTCCTGTAAAGCAGAATTCTGACAAATGCAGATTTATCTGTGCAATTGTGCCTTTCATACACAAACTTTTAGGGAAACTCCTCCCAGGATATCATGACATAATCAACTATAAATTGAAAAAATATTGTCCCCAAATGGAAAATGTAAAACGTGGGAGATGTTATGTGTATAATGTTTGTGTTCCATACACAAGTTTTTTTTTTTTTTTTTTTTTTTACTTTGTTGTACTTTTAACATTCTGTGGGCTCTAGTATGGTTTATTGTTCAGTAGGTAGATAAGAAAGTGGATCATGGGGACAGTCAGGCCAGGGTTGAACCTGGTCTGGTTGTGTTATTGGGGCAGCTGATTCTAAACACCACCACACCATTCAGCAACAACAAAACCAACTATTTTCCTCACCTGTCCCATTGCTCCTGCTGCACATCTTCTTTGATGGTTTAGTAACTGTGCTGCTGCCTCCACTGTTGGTGAAATAATGCAGATTAAATCCAGTTTTACCACCACATTTCCTCCTTCTCACCTTCTTGGCTGCTTAAGATATTCAAACTTGGTTTTCCCTCAAATTTTCTCAAGCTCATTGGAAATAAAACAGAATTTTTATTGGAACCAAATCGACACTCTCAATGTCCCAGTTTTTCATTACCTCTTGAACTCTGCTGTCCATCCTTCACTTTGAGTCCAGAGTCTGTGTATCATCATGACAGCACCTCTCTTTTACTGCACACATCAATGACATCAGCCAACTCTGGTCATCACTTACATCCAACAGCACTGCTACAGAGGTTAATGCCCTTGTCACATCTCATCTCGATTACTATAATGCTCTTTTCTTTGGTTTACCCCACAAACACCTACATAAACTTCAACTAATCCAGGTATCTGCTGCCTGCATCGTCTCCTCAACCCTCTTCACTCCACAGAAAATCACCTTTGACATTTAATAACTTCACTGACTCCCAGTTCATGTATGCATGCTCAGGTCCACCTCTGCCTTCCTCCTGTCCACTTCTTCAGTCCATCTGTCCACTATAGGACTCAGTCATTCTGCCTCCAGAACCAACTTTTTTCTTTAGGTGGAACGCATCCACATCAAACGACGTTACTCAAAAACTGGAAAAATAATTTTTTTTGATTTACTTATTTATGGCACATTGGAGATTAAGATCAAATTTACTTACCTGTTTCCTAAACTCTTTCCTCATCATAATATTTAACAGACAAAATCATTTTGTGCTGCAGTGATGATGATGAATTTATCATTTTGACTAATTGTGCAGAAACTAATTGCGCAGAGCAAAGGAATTTATCTGTTACCGTATCTTTCAGGAAGATTAAGTCTGTGCCATTTTTTGCTATAAAAGGTGTCAAATCTAATTAAATAGACCTTTGTGTTAAGTATAATTTTTCTAATGGGAAACATGGAGAACTCCTGCTTCAGTAATGTGAAACTGAATAATGAGTATTTGTGCACTGTAAGTCATCACTTTGTCTATTCTACCTTACAAGTGATTATGCTACTAAAGTGCCAATGCACTCTGGTTTTTTTGAGTATTTATATGAGTTGTGTTTGTCCAGAAAAATCTTTGTCTCTCTGTCTAAGGTCTAATCGCAGTGTATTGTGATTTAGTCAACAGCCAGTTCTTTTTCATAGTGAAACTATAAAATACCCATACATTAATATGAATAAGTGCCTTAAAGAAAAGTATGAGCATATTGATCCATATACCTACACTGGACATTTTCCATTGAGTCAAACAAATTCCATTGAAAAAAAATCTTCTTGTGGAAAAACCAGCAGAAGCAGGAGAATTAATTTCAAGAAATGGTTAACGCAAATTCTGGTTCTACGTGGAGAAAATTCACAATGAATTTTTATAAATGACCTTTCATGGATTTTTAGAATGATTAGCATATGGAAGGCATAAAATATATTGACATGAAATGATACTTGCTCTAGAAATGATTTCTAATAGACAAACCAGCTAAAAAACAACAAAGCCAGATGCTTATTAATTTAAACTGAGCTTTAATGGTGTGTTTTTAAATGTGCAGATAACATGACAAAGAAGAGTGGCTGTAGGCAGAGCTGACTGTATAAATGACACCATGCCGTCCCACTCAGAGACCACTCTTAAAAGTCAAATAGCATTTTCAAGTTAATTAATGTCATGTTTCAGCAACCTGTGGAAGACTGCTGCTCTTTGGTTACCTGGAGATCAGAATCAGATGATTGTATGATTGAGTTTCCATATGAGAGGTGCTTTTGTTCAGTCTTGCTGGCTGCTGCGTTGCTGCAATATGAGCGATAACAACCTTGGTGAAAGTATTTGTTGAGATGAGGTGCATGTTTATTTCTAACGCTGACTTGCTACTTGAAAGAAAAAGATGGGCATGTACAGTAACCACCCAATTCAGCATTGAGCATTTTAGATATTGTTTTATCCCTTTGTTTTCCTTTCTTTGCACAGAAAATGGTACAAAATCCTCCACACATTCTCTGTTGGCAGAGCAATCAGGACTTCTGGGATGCTAGTTCCTATAGTCTCATGTGTTTATGCTTAGGTCGTTGTTATTTGTAAAAAAACAAAAAATGTGTTTTGTTAATCAACATTGCAAGGACATCCCTGGGAATGCTGTAGTTTAGAAGGCAACACATTCTGATCTTTATAGTATTATTCTACTCTAATTATGCCATTACAAAAGATGTAAGCCAAGGACAGTGAGCTTGGTTTCAGAACGATCTATCTATCTATCTATATATCTATCTATCTATCTATCTATCTATCTATCTATCTATCTATCTATCTATCTATCTATCTATCTATCTATCTATCGATCGATCGATATAGATATAGATATATATAGATATATATCTGAAGCATTGATTTGTCTGACCTGTAGCCTGTAGTCCATCCCAGATGCCTTTTAAGGCTTTAAGTAATATTTGTAATTGCAACTCCATACTGTACTACTGGACAAAGGCTTCCCATATACAAATAAGTCTTATCATATATTTATTAAAGTTATTCTTGAATGACAGCTCTTCATGCAGAACCATCTAAGTGATAAGAGATCTCTGAGCATCCTGCTTAGGAATAAATTTTGTTTACTAACATTATGAACTGTAGAGGTGAAAATTGTCACCTTTTTTCAAAAAATTGTCATCTTTCTTTTAACAGCCTTGTGAAACATTTTAATGACTTTTACATGCATTTTGAACCTCAAATACTCTTTTATTGGTTACTACTTTGTTGACATTGTTATTACAATCTCCTGTTAACATCAGCTGCTATGTTGCAGGTGTAAAATGCAAAAAAAAAAAAAAAAGAAGAAAAAAAAAAAAAAAAATCTAGATTAAAGCTGTTTTATGCTGGTTTAGCTTCTTTTTTTTTCTACCATTATCTAATCCTTATAAGCAGGTCATTTCATGCTTTTATGGTTGGTTGTTTGAACTCAAATACACGGTGGAGAAATAAGATGCAACAAGGCTAACAATCACACACTATGCCATGCACAGATGATGTACAAGTTGGATTATAGAGTTGGAAGAACTCAGCAGCAATTACTGTAGCAAATTAGTCAGTTTAGGCACGATTCAGTAGAAAATAAAGTCTAATTTTTCAAAAACTGATGCACACTCGTCACAGGAATCATGTGTGCTGTGCCTTTACATTTCCAGTATTAAGGACATTGTGTACCTCAGATCTTGAGCATCATCACAGAGTTGGGAAAGCCTCCCTCATTTCTTGGGTAAGATGTTTTTTTGGCTCTCTTTATTTATGAAACATTTCTGCACTTCTGCCTTAAGATTTGGAAACACATCTGACCAACCACAAGGCTCTGTGTAGCATCGGATAGCACAGCTTGCACACTTCAGTGGTTCTCAAAGATCATTATAAAAAAAAAGAAATAAAATAAAATAAAAAATAGCCTAAATTTGGTATTTTATTAGGGCTGTCAAAATGAACAGATTAATGCACAGAGATTAATTGTAAAATTAACATGTAAATATTTTAACGCATTAGTGCATAAATGACTGAGTTTTTACTCATGCCAAATTAAAAATCTAAATTTGGCATTATTTTAGTGAGAGAAGCTGATTTGTAGGTGCTTTGTCACAGCGGTGAACAGAATCCACCAAAAACCACTTTATTCTTTTTATTTATGAAGTTAATGATATTTTTCAAGTCTTACATTTAGAATTTTTATCATCTGATTTCCAGAAACAAAGTTAATACT
The DNA here is from genome assembly GCF_017639745.1 of Melanotaenia boesemani. Classification (NCBI taxonomy): domain Eukaryota; kingdom Metazoa; phylum Chordata; class Actinopteri; order Atheriniformes; family Melanotaeniidae; genus Melanotaenia; species Melanotaenia boesemani. The sequence continues at coordinate 8,881,872 of NC_055697.1, forward strand.
GATGCTATTCTCTTTTTTTTCTGCTTTAGTCTCCTTATTCAGAAAGATTCTGATAGTTTCAACCCTTACATTTGGAGGATGGCCACAGGATGACCCATTTGATATATCACACAATTAACCACTCAGTCGTCATGCGGGGGGTGGGGGGATGGGAGCCTGCCAACACCAACGTACGTTGTCTTGGTGGTTTTGGCTCAAACTTCAGAACCACTGCCCTGAGGGATGTTTCCAATCATGTGTTTCTGAAAAAAAAAAAAAAAAACCTCCAACCTCTGCTCTGTTCTGAGGAAAAGGGCAAATTTAGCTGATGTGCAGATGCCCATTGATTATCTCAAGAAATAATCGATCACCCTTCCCAAAACGGGAACCTGGGCATCCCTGAGCTGCTTTTCTAATCCTGCTGTTACACTTATCTGAATCACTGAGTGGAAACCTTTTGAATTCTAAGAAGATGCCAATCAATACATTTCAAGTACCATTAGGGAAATACAAGCCATGATGTGTGGCGAAAGTTCAGCAGCACTTAATGAGCAGAGGAGTAAATCAGTAATGCAGCTTCTTGCATCTATCTAATGTTTGTGTTGCTCATGTTAGTACATGTCTCTAGTTGGAAAACACTTGAAAATATTCAATTGGACACTTTGAGAAACATCTGCTCTTTGGAATCTTATTGATCAAACAACAAGCCGGGTCAAATGTTTGAATGTGGACCATTGACTGTGTTTAGAAGTGCTAAAGAAAGTCTGAGGCAGGTAAAAGATGACTGACTCCTTTCATCTTTATTGCATTACCCTTCATTTTTTTGGGAGCTGGGCTGAGTCAGAGCCTTGTTTGAAGTTTCCTAACCTCATTAGGAATTGATTAGCTGATGGGGAATCAGAACTCATCTTGTGTGTGTCTGTGTGGAGTACGACCCTAAAGCAGCGAGTTTCAACACTTCTTTTATGCTTGCATCAAGGGATTCTCGGATTCTTGGCAGCAGAATGGTCCATTGTGGCTTCAAATCCATCTCTTCCCAAAGTCATTCTCAAGAACTAATACATGGCAAAGCTTCCCTCATGAAAGCAGATAATGTCTTTTTTATCTTCCTTTCTTGTAAAAACATGTTTGACATAGATCCAACTTTTTAGCTTAGCTTTTAACTGAATTTTATTTAATCTTTATCTAATTCATGTTTAATTTTTATCTATTTATATTATTATATTACTATTTTAGCCTATTATTTTAAAGTCCTTTATGTGTATTTATTCATTTATTTATTTAACTCCAGTGTTTTCCTCATGGGGATTCTTTGTACTGGGAGCTTTGCCTGCTCAGTTTGGGGGTTGTTGCCACAGTGATCGCTCTTGACCGAGTCGTTGGGGGTCCTGCACTGCAGCCCTACAGCTGTGAAGTGTCTGCTTGGCCCTTGTCTGGATGGTTGCGGTGGCGGACGTTGTGCATGTGTGTAGATGTTTGTGTGACTGTGTGTGAGAGAGTTAATAATGAATGTGTTTTAATTTAATGAAATTTTTTTTAGGTATACTTTGCTTTTAACCATGTTAAGCACTTTGTGTTGCCTTTGGTAGGAAAAGTGCTTTATAAATAAAATTGATTTGATCTGATATTGGGTGGTGGATGGAAATGTGTCTCATCCCTGTGCACCATTGTTTTGGATCAAATGAATAATTTTTGTGGTAATGGCATACTCTTTAACAGCAGGTGTTCCCACCTTGCTGTGAGTACAGGGCTCAAGTGCATTTGATTTTACCCTGCTTGGTGTCAAAGGCAGACTGTGTGTGACGAAATGCCTTTGAAGGGTTAATATCTTCTTATGTCTAGACAAAGGCTAGTGGTTTGTCCAGGAAATTGCCTGCCTGTGCAGAGCCATTCTATATTTAAAGATAAATGTTAAGTGTGATTATGTAACAATGGAAACAGACTGAGGTGAGAGTTCCTTTATTTTATCCTGCAAATCCATTGTTCTTTGTCCCAAACTAGTTAATTTAAACGTTTAGTCTGTAATAAGAGAAGAGAAGGAGGTGTAGAGGAGAAAAATCTATCAAAATGTAAAACTATTGCTGTGTTTTACTGAAATGGCATCGACAATGACCCCTCCATGTTTCTTTTTATCTTTGAGCCAGTTTAAAGATTTTCTCATGGTGCTTTGACTGCACATCGTTTTTCAAAGTGTGCTTTGGTTTCTGGTTGAAGGATTCCCTCTTTCACAACAATCAATCCAGATAAGTGTCACTGAGTTTGATGGTTCAGAATCAATTTCAGAACCACCAGAGAGGGTAATCGAGGCACCACATCATTCTGTCATGTTCCACCAGCAGGTTTTATGCTACATGAAGAGAGGCATGCAGCCAAGTGTGATGATCCTCTCTGCTGCTGACATCCATTTACCCACCTGTGACTTCTTTATTTTATGAGGTAAAGACATATTTCCGAGTCTGAATTAATAACTAAATCTTTTTTTGTGAGATTACAAATGGTTTTGTCCAAGTTTCACTAAAAATAGAAAAGTATTTAAAAAAACATACCTTCCTTGGAAGTGTGATTTTAATGTGTGAAACTTGTGAAACACCATGTGGAACATGATAGCTGCAGCTTGCTGTGGACTTAAAAGATTGCACTCGTATTAACAGATACAGCTGCAGCCTTGCAGCTTAATCAAAATTTATCAGTGTTGGAGAATAAGGAGCATCTGCTACAACAAATCTTCTGGTGTTTCAAAAATCTCTTCTGATGGCTACGTTTTTGACATATTGATTAAAACAGTATTGATTAAAATACAGTACCTGCAGACTCCTCAGGGTGTCCATGCTGTACCTTAATCTCTGTGAACCTCTTTCTGTAATATATGCTTCCTAATTCATCATCTTAATAAAACCCAGAAAGACAAATTGTTTGGCTTGAGATCCATTTACTAAGGCTTTATTTGGTAATCATAAAAAATTTCCCCCACAAACGACAAAGCAGATGTGTCAATGCTAAATGTAGCTGAAGTGATGTCACTTCTATAGTCACTGAAAGAGAAAATCATATGTGGGTAGGCAACAAACATACAAAGAAATAAGTGTCATGAGCCTGTACACTTTCTGGCTGCAATGTCGGCTTAGCCACACACACCACATGCTTTCATTTTCACCAAGTGGCTTAAAATTGTCATGGGTATGTTTATTAATCAGCTACCCAAGTCACATTAAAATTTTCTTGTCCTAATTTACAGCGTTTGGAGCCAAATATTAAGAAGTTTTTTGTTTTTGCCCTAAAGCAGGCATCACCAAATCCAGACCTCTTGGCCTAGTATCCTGGTTTTTAGTGTGTATGTGCTCCAACACACCTAACTCAAATTAAATGGATCCAACAGCCTATAAAGTTCTGCACAATGACTTATTAATTTGAGTCAGGTGTGTTGGAGCAGGGACACATTGAAAACCTGCAGGACACTGGTCCAAGAGGTCTTAATTTGGTGATCCTTTTCCTAACGTAACCAAATACAGATTAAAAGCAACAGTAAAAACACACCTAAACCTCACCAAGTTACTGCATACCTTGTAAAGCTTAGATTTAGTTGCCTAAACCTAACACAGTTTTTTTTAAGTTTTTTTTATTTCTATTAACCAAAACCTGAAACTGTAAATAACATGAACAAAAAGATGGAGTCATGTCTCTACTCAAGAATTAAAACAGGTTCTCATTTTCTAAAAGTCATGCATTTATTTTACTTTGTTACCAACACTTCCTGCCTAAAAGTGGATTTTTGTGTCAATATGTTTTTTAGAATTGAATGAAAGAAGTCTGCAACCAGAGAATTTTTGTTGACATCAACAAATATGTTATTAAACTGTCTATTAGCATTAGTAATTTCAACACATTTTGTACAATAAAGTTTTGAAAACAAATAATGCTTTTATTGTGTATTTCTATAATTCTTCTATAATTTGTGTTTAGAAAACTCTCAATGCACTTGAGAAAGTATTGAAAGTGTTGACCTAGCCTACATTTTCCCCAGTTTTCAATTAGATTAATCATCAATAACAGTTTATTAGCTAGTGCCATCACCTTGTACCTTACAGGTTTTATAGGGTCTACAGCTAACACCTGACCGTTGTCAGGACAGACCAGAGCTGTTTGCAACTTGAAGATTGTGCTATCCACAAACTATATACATAATATTTTGTAGAAGTATTTGTAGGAAAAGTTCAATTTCAGTTTAAAGTATTGTGTGAAGACATAAAATGAAAGAAAAAAGAAAATTTACTATGGATCCATGTGTGTCTAGGGTGTCTAACCCTTATAAAGTTAATGAACTAATAATTTTTATCACTCTTTATCACCATGTGTGGAGCTCTGACAGCCGAACAATGTTGACGGCAGATAACAATTTACTTCATGCCTCTTTTATGATGCATTATGTACAAACTGTATGTGCAGATTCAAACGCATAATAGCAGATAGGTGGTAGCATTTTGTCTTTGTGTTTTTTTTTTTTGTTTTTTTTTTATAGAGGCAAGCAAGTGAATTGTCCAAAACTACTAACAAATCCAAACAGAAATACAAAAGGTTTAATACACAGAAACTAATTAAAAAGTTGCAGTACTTTGGGTGGCGTTGGTTTGTCTGACTGTCTGTCTGTTAGCAACATAAATCAAAAGATGGAATAAAGGAACAAATGATTACATTTTGGGGGTGATCCAGATCACCGCCTGGATTCAGGATATTTTAAAAGGATTCTTTACTATTGGGAGATAGGGATAATTTTTCCATTATAGCTTCTAACTCTACAGATAAAGTCCAGAATAACTGATTCTGGGTGCTTCTACTTTAGTACTGAGGAACTTTTATTTAGTAATTAGCATGATACAGAAAAACTTGTATCTACCTTCAAAGCCATTCAGTGTTTTTACATAACTTTAGCAACTACTCACAGCTTTTAAAGACGATTTGACATTTTTGACAGAAACTTGTCTCATGCCAGCGGCCTGAAGACTGAGCCTTTAATATTGGAAACAGGAAAAACAACTTCTCTGTCTCAGTCTGAAAGTATCTCAAGGCATTTTAATTATAGTTGGCTATTTCTGCTTAACTGTTGATTAAACTAAAGTGAAATACTGACTTTATTGGAAAAAACATGGGCAAGGATAAAAGTAAATGTATTTTGTGGTGCAGGTACCAACACTAAGTTTCTAGTACCATGATTGCTGTCTCAGCTCCTCGTTTTGATTTTAACCTATGATCTGTAGCCTTAAAAAGATGACCTTTTGAGTTGTTTATTGATATTTACTTAAATTTTACACTTTGTAATATAAGCTAGTTGAGAAAAATACAGTTAACAATCCAGATTAAATCACCACAGAAGAAGCCTAAAATGGGTAACTGTCACAATGCGGAGGACACAATTGCAGACAGTAAAGGCAGGAGGCAGAATGATGCTGTTGACTGAGATTTAATCCAGAACTCAAAACAGGAACTGAGACACGACATGGATGAACATAAGAACCTGACAAAGACAACTGAAAACCAAGGGGCATGTATACACAGAGGAGTAATGAGGAACCGGTAACGTAAATGAGAAATCAGACCAGGTCATCTAATGAGACAGGAACAGAAAACACAGAGCACATGAGGGAAAACTATAAACTGAACTAAACATGACAAAACCAAAAACCCAAACATGATCTAAACAGAAACTAAACATGACAAACACCAGAATATAAACCAAGATCATGAAACATAACAGGAAACTGTTGGTAACCCACTTGTTCAAGAGCAAAGACCGGCAGGGGCAGACTGTTTAATCCTGAAAGGCCCTGCATCACGAACTTGCGGTTGTTCCAAGAGTCTTAGGTTGGGGTTCAGGAAAGTTCAAAGCTTAGCTAACCCTCATTAGCAATCTCCACCCTACTAAAGGGTTGCCCAAGTGTGTGTAATGCATTAGAAGTGAGATCAAGTTTATAACACTGTAAGACTGATACTTGCTCCAGTCTGTCTGCAGGTCATGTAGTTAACGTTTCCTTTATTCTAGCCAAATGCAACCCCAATTTAAAAAACAAAGGTTGGCACTCTCTCTGTGAAATGTAAATAAAAACAGAATCTAATGATTTTCAAACTGATGGTGCCTTTACAAATGTGTAAGGTGGCCATGTCGTAGTTACTAATGCAACCCCGTACTATCAGAGATACGAGCTGCTGTCTGCTGATAACAAGCTGAATGGTCCCTTTCCTCTGTAGTCTAGATAATACAATGTCCCAGATTTCCAAAGCGGATTTCAAATTTTGATTATTCTGACCACAATTTTCCACTTTGCCTCAGACAGTTTTGGTCCCAAGAAGATTGCATTTTTTTCTGGATAGTGTTCATACATGGTGTCTTCTTAGCTTTAACCTGTATTTGCAGGTTGTACAGTGAACTGCGTTCACAGACAGTGATTTCCAGAAGAGTTCCTGAGCCCATTAGAGGTGTCACGATTTCTTAATTGCGGTATTAAATGCCACAATCAATTAATCACAAAGATTCCTCAATACCATCACTTTCTATAAAAGATCGTGTCTGAACCATGACAACATTTTTTAATGCATCCATTTTTGTTCCTTGTGCACAGTGTCATGGTTTATGGTTTTTTGCATCGGTTTTATTTTTGTTCCTTAGTCTCTGTTGTTCTTGAGTCTTCAGTTTCTTTGTTTCTCCTCTTATTTTGTAGAACCACACCCTTGTTTGTTCTGTTCTCTTGACATTCAGTTCAGCACATCTGGTTTAAATGGCTGATTGGCTTTACCTGCGCCTTGTTAGTTATCTTCAATATACTCCTTGGTTTCTGTTACTCTTTGCCAGATCATCGTTGTTTATCAGTGCTCTCCATTAACACAGAGATTCTGCTTGATTCTCTGAATTAATTGATAATATATAGTGCTGATGTTAACTTTCTTTAAAGTCTTTGAAATTTTACATTAAAGAACTTTTTAATAAATTGCTCGCAATTTTTAGGTATAGTTTGTCAAATATCGATTAACCTCTAGCCATCTTTACATCTCAGAGGCTCTGCCTCTCTGAAATGCTCCTTTAATACCTGGTCATGTTACTGACCTGCTACTAATTAACCTAATTAGGTGTCAAATGCTCTTCTAGACGTTTTTGAGATAGTTTTTTTTTTTTGAGTGTTGCTTCCATCTAATCCAAAATGAGCTAATATGTTCCATGAAATGATTAAATGTCTGTTTTTAGCATCTAATATGTTGTTTATGTTCATCGTTTATCTTTTTTTTTTTTTTTTTTTTTTTTGCTTGAAGCTTAAAGCTGCCCTGGTTCTGTCATTTTAAAATGTTTCCCCTTTTTATTTATAATCTTTGGGGCATAGTTGTTGTCATAATTAATACTTCGTTTTTTATTTATTTATTTATGTTTTTTGTAGTTCACCTGCTTGTACCACCATGTGCATACAGAGGAAAATATTATTTAGGCTTTAACATTTGGTGCTTTCATTCACTTCGGTGCATCATTCTCATAGTCGCTGTTTGTATTATAGGTCAGATCTACTGTATCAGTCAGTTCCGTGAGATGCAGTCATCGAAGGCCACAGTGATAATTTTTTTGTCACCAGAAATGATAAAATAAATTATTAAATTTAAAAAAAGCTTTTTGGTTTCCTAGATGTGACTGCAGGCTTTCATTTTTATTAAGGTCTAATTAGCTTGTGTGGGAAAATAAATGCATTCCTTTCTTGTGATTATGAATGTGTCTATGTTTAGGATGCAGAATGTGACATGCGTATGTATTTTAGACATCAAATTATGCACAGTTACGATGTCCCACCTACATCTGCATCCAGAGTGAACCACAATACCATAATTAAACTTGTCATAACGATCTCATGCAGCTTGTCATGACCGGAGGAAAAGAAAAACAGATGTGCTGTAAGTAGAAATTGGAAGCGTGCAAATAAACGATTTTAGCTTAATTTAAACCCATCCAGTTATTTTTACTCCTACGTTGGTGTCAGAACAGGTGTAAGTAGCCAAACCTTCTGCATCAGGTGACCATTCTAAATAAATTGCAACTGAGACAGAAAATAAGATGATCAGTGTTTTCTGGCAGCATTGTGGGGGAGTATTTAAGGTATTTAACGTCACTGCTGCAGTGTGACTCCAGTGAGCTATTTTCAAGAACAAAATAACTCCAAAACACAATTAGCTGGAGGATTTAATTTGATGCTGAAGTAACTCAAACATTTAATGAATTTTGTATAATTTTCTTGTGATCTAATGGCCATCTCTTGATATAAAAACACTATTTTTAACAAGGTTTTAGGCTTCAAGTTTAGCACACTTGGATAGTTGGAGGTAGAAACATCATCTCTGTTTCTCTTTTTGTTTTTGTAAAGGGATGACTACAAAGCCACAATTCCCCAATCACGCAACTGCTTCAGACTACACAGTCAGTATCAGCTACCGTGGGACATGTCAGTCACTTCATTCTGTTCCACAGAAGAGTTTACAGGAAAATTCCATCAACGGCAAAGTAAACCACTGAAGGGTTGAGTCCAGCTGCTGTGCATCAACTCTTCCTGGAACTAGTTCAGTGTGGCCGCACAGTCAGGTCACAATAGAAATGTCCATCGTCAAATCAATTCTGTGGGAGAATTCTAGGACATGCATGGCTAATGACAAGCACACAGAGGCTGAAATTAGACCAAGGTGCTCAGACACTGAGCTGCTAACTTGCCATCTTGCTATAGCTTAAAGTTTAGGATGATGCTGAGTTCCTGGGTAGAAAATGTTGACCTCTAGTTTTCCATTAGAAACACATCTGTAAAGAATATATGATCATAGCGCCTAAAGCTGGGTGTATTTTAAAAACGCTCATTTGGGGAAACATGACCAAAATTGTTGACTTGATATTTTTTTAAAAAAAGAAAATACAGCATAATCTTGTAATTTAGGATAAACTAAGTGAGTTTGTGTTCTGTGTTATAATAATATGCATTTGTGTCTTTATCAGGAGGGCTCTCTGCATTCTACCTGAACGTTGCTCGTATCTGAGTGTTTGTTCTCACCAGACAGGTCATTAATTGGATGACATTTATTATCCTCATGCATGGCTGCAAAACATTTTCTGTGCATAATCTCAAGTGGGCCATAGTGCTGATACTGCCGGTGCTACTCCAAAGCTCTGCAATTATATATTGCATCTATTTGTGGAAGCAACCACAACCTAGATTATAGCTTAAAATATGAATGGTCACAAACCTCCAAATACAGACAATATCAAATGTACACACTTGAAAATGTGCATTCATGTAAAGTCCACGTTTTGACTTGCTCTGTGTAGTTTTTGGAAAACAGGGTGTTAAACTGAGATAAAGTGCCAGATTACCTGCTAATAACATCTGTCCCTGTTTGCTGTATCCAGCAACCCCTTTTACAGATTGTCTTGGTTGGCAGGAGGCATGCGCATGTGTATGCATGTGTGAAAATGGCTATGATGAGGTTGGGGAAGTAAAAAGAGTAGCCATTGTCAAAGACAAAGTCACTGAGGAAGGCACAGCAGGAAAAAGAAGAGGAGTGCAGTAAGAAAGATTGAACAAAGTCTCTTGCAGTGCCATTAATGTAAGGGTTATTTGTCAACACCAACGCCAATGTATGGACTCACTATTTATCTCACTGGCCTCATGCTAAGAACTAAGATGGTGGGGAAGAAAGTACCATTTTAATTCATGCATACATTGATGTTTCACCTCTAACTGACTGCAGCTTAAGAGCATGCTAGTCTCATATGCACTGACGCTGCTGTTGATGGGCAACTGGCGGTCAGTGACAGCAGAGCAGACTTTTCATCTGCATTCATTACATTCCGGTTCTACTTTTTCATTCTAGCTTTCTGCCTCATTTACCACCCTGGCTTTCCTTTCTCCTCACATATTCTTCCTCCTCGATCACACTCTTGTAGAGTTGGCTACACAAGTAAAGGAGAATACTGCAGAGACAAATGAGAGACAGACCCCCGCTGCAGCTGCCAGCCTCACACTTATAATGAGCGCTGATACGCACACAAACAATCCCACACACTTGTTGGGTCTGTCTGAGGTGATTTGTTTATTGTGTCTTTGCCCATTGCAGCTTTCTGTGCACATGTCAAAGCCATGGTAGATTAAGCATAAGCTATTTCTGGAATGGAAACCACAGTGATGTGCTTGACTTATACCTGGAACAAAACCTTAAAGCAGCACATATTTGTTAATTTACTTTAGATGAGAAAGTCGAGTGAGTTTGAACCAAATCAGATAAGGTTGGAAATGAAGGACAAAATTCAGATGCTACAATCTAGTGATTCTGTATGATTTCATGGATATGAACGAATCACTCTGGGAAACAAAGGATACAGAAAACACACAGGAGGTGATGTTGGAGGTAGTTGGCTGTCTTAGTTTTGCAGGGTACATTCTGCTGATGCCCGCCAAGCTTGCAAATCAATACAGACTAGTTCTCTGCCGGCAGCCTGTAGTGGTGTTGAAATGACAGGAGCACAGCTCTGCTTACCCTGAGGATGCTTTCTGCTCCAGTCTGTCTGTAACATTAACTTTCACTTTTGATCTGCACTGCCTTGTCTCCTGTGTGTATTTCAGCAAAGGATCGCTAAAATTAGCTTTTACTGTTAGCTTTTGCTCATTTAAAAGAGGCATGTAAGTCTTTTTGAAGTCAATTATTTTTAGACTATGCTGAGCTTTATATGGTATAAAAAAGGAATTTCCAAAAAATGAATATGGCCCAAACTGATTCCATTTAAACCCTCATGAAAATTTGTAAAACCCTTTTTTTCTTGATGTTTAGGAAACTCTGTAGATCAAACAAGTTCAGTTCTTACTATCATGTAGTTTTTATCGCTTACACCTTTCAAAATTAAATACCGTCTACATTTGGCCTACTATTTTAATGGAGTAGTAACAATGTGCGGGTTTCTTAAACTTTGCTTATTGGTTACGATATAAGAAAACATCAATCGATATCAATTCAACGAGCCAACATCATAGATCCAGAATGAATGAATTAAATGCATATTGGATTGGGAATAAATCCGCATATAGCATTTAAAAATTATTGCTGCTCCAGGATAGATTCAAAATTGTATCATAGCAGAATTTGTCATATCTGGAAATATCAAGTTGCTTTCTGATGAATTAATATCTTGACTGACCAGACTTGTGATATACATCCTATTTGTCAGTCTTTAAAGATTTCCTTTTCACTAAACAATGCAGTCACAGAACTTTGGAGATGACCTCTTAGCCATTTCACTATAGAGAAGCTTCCCTCTCAAGCAGCTTGAACAGGTTAATTGTAAGTAACTGTACTTAACAATGTTTGCGTCCTTTACACACTGAGATTTCCCCAGACTTTCCGATTTTTTCACCATTATGATCGACTGCAGATATTGAAAGACACGCATTCTTTGCAATCTTGCATAAGAAATACATTTCTGGATCTTGTTGATGACTGTTTGAGTCTTGGTTTCCATGCTTGCCTGGAAACACGTTGCTTTTTTGCAGATGCTTCCGTTATACCGAACAATGACACCCTCACCTCCCACCAACTAACCTGCTGATTACAGAATCCTAAGACACTGTAGCATTACTTGTAAATTCAGTCATTTTTCAGTCTCTTTGCCTCTCATCCAACTTTTTATTTTATTTTATTGTGTTGCTTGCATCACATTTGAAATGTATTTATACTTTCTAAATAGTTTGAAGATAATCTGTTTGGTCTTGTGTCTGTTAAAGTTTCAATGATTAACATGTATAATGTATAACATGTATAACAAAAACTTTCCCAGATTTTCTGTTCACAAGTTTCTTTTTTTCTCTCCCTCTCTTCAAGTCTAACTAACTTAAATCTACATGTAATGTTTATGCTGGTTTCCTATTATTCCTGTTCAAGCAATGTAATTAAAACCATTTTTCTTCTTCAAATGAGATTCCTGAACCACAGATGGAAATTAGGCGGTGGCTAAATCTTGGACACGGCATCTTTTCTTCTCAAAGTTTAATGTTTTTTGTGCATAGTCCCTAACAAAAAATAAAATAGAAAAAAAAATAAATTCTGAGACTAATGATTAGTCATTTTTCTTGAAATTGATAACCAGCTTAATCATCACCTCTTTTTACCTTGAGTGTCTAGCTTGATGCTTATTTTCCAATTATAAAGTACACATTTTAATTTTTAAAAAAAGAAGTTTTCAGCCTTTTTATTTTCTTCTGTTTTTAATATCTTCTTGAAAAACAGGTTTTTGCTACCTTACAGGATAAATCAAAACTCTTACTGAAGCCAGAGCTGGACTGTACAGTTTTTGACACTTGGAGACCAGAAAATGTCTTTGTGTTAGTGTATGTTTATTCCATTGCAGCACTAATGCTAGTGGGGAAAGTTATTGATGGACATGTCTAACAGCATAATTGGAGGCAATGACAGTCAAGGTAGCTTTTTTTCCTGACAGGATTGACAGCCCAACACTTAAGCTGCTCTTTGGAAATGCTCCTGTAGCTCCCAGTTACCCATTGTTCTTACATTAATGAGGACATATTCCATAACTGCCAATAGATCCTCCTAAAAGCCTCATTTTTCTCCAGCTTTTTGGAGGAAGCTGAGACAAGCGATAGATATGCATCTACAGCAAGTTGATAGAGCTACATCATTTTTTACCGATTCAGCTGACAGAGAGTGAAATATTTGGATTGTTAGCTGCTTGCTGAGCATTTGGCAAGGCTCCTCACGTCGTTGGTACGCATATTTATGTGCTGTATGATTGGCAGGTGGCAGCTTTAAGCTTTTTACCAATAAACAGCTGCTTGCTGTGACTGGCAACAAAGGTTGTTGGGGCGGGTGAGTGAAAGACAGAACAATGAGCTGAACAGAATTGTATGAAAATACAGGGGTGGAAAATAATTCCCTAACATGTCTGCATGAGAAACATACGCACTCATTGTCATTTCATCCTTTGATGTTTTCTACATTTTGAATACAACAGTCCTGATAGACAAAATTTCAACCATAATTTGGTCTTTATGGTTCCATGACACTTTCATTTGTTTCAAACAACTGTCCTTAAATAACAGCAAAGACCCATTTCTTGGTAACATTCAGGCATTAGGCCATAACCAGCAAAGCATTTCATGGCAGATTTTGGGGGAATACTTTTGTTTCTTCACAGATCTTTGTCATCTGTAGCTTAAGGCTTTGGGTGACCTACACCAGCATAAGGATTGTAGCGGAAGAGACCTGCTGGTACTAAACTATGTATGCGCTTGTTTTGTAATAGGATGGGAGGGCTCATAGTAGATTGCCTTCATAATGTATGTCTAATTGCACTGCAACAACTCAGTGAATTTTCCAGCTGTCCTGAGGCTCAAGAGAATGGTCACAGGCGGAAAGGACTCTTTGCACTGTGACCAACTGAACCATTTTCACTGGTAAGAGCGGAGGGTAATTTCATGCTGACACGGCTGCAATGCTCACACCATACATCACGCTAATTATTTATCTTCAAAAGCTGCAATATGCAGTTTTGAACTTAAAAGTGAAAATTTATCTGCTTGTTTGAAGAACCTTTTTTTTTTTTTAAATTAGTTTCCAGTTGATTTTCAGAAAATGTAGTTAAATAAGGTTTTGCAAATAGGGGCCAACAATGTCAAATACTGTGTAGTTTCTGATATATCAATTCAGCTAATGCTTTTATTTCCTTTTTCTTTTTGGGGAAAGTGAAAATCAGTGCAAATAATGTGCTTCCTAAACTCATATGGCATCAGTTCTTCTCAGCTTGAGGTGTTCTGCACGCTATAATTGTCATCAGCCTCTGGAATGTCTGCAAAAACACTGCTTGAATTATCACACCTGCAAACTAGATTTGATGCTTAACTACACAGCTTGTCATGAACAATCATGGTTTGGAGTGTCTAGATAGAAACAGCAGAGTCAGATTGTTTTTACATACCTTGAAAAGGGAAGTGGTAAAGCTAGAGTGGCCCTTAAGCCAAATAATGGTTCTCCCTGATCTGTCAATTAATTCAACGGACCACACAACGTTCTATTAAAACAGTCTCTCCTAAATTACCTCTGTTCATCTGAATCCTCTGCAGAGGGAAATAGGCCTGCGTCTGACTCAATGAGCTTATCTTCTCCTGCAGTTCTCTTGGCAAGCTAATGACAGATCATTGTGGGTTGTTTCAGTCTTTTAGATGTGTTTTATATATATTCCCTATTTTCCTCCATGTCTGTTAGTTTTTATGATTTTGAAAGAAGGAAATAAACAAAAGTGGTAAATATACATAGAGCACTGTAAAAAGCATTTTATCATATAGTGCTTTTAAAGTCTTGTTCAAACATTTGTTTTTTTACATAAGGCTTTGATTCTCTGAACCTTGTTTTCAGCATGAACACCAGTAAATGATTATACAAATGATTACATGATGATGTTACACAAGCAAACAATTTAATATTTAACTTTCATTTTTCCTGCATTTTTATTTTTACTGCAACCTTCCAAGCTGACATGTGAATTATACTTAAACTGTTTCAGAAGTCATCCATCAAAGGGGTTTTTCAAGCTCCAGGAAACAAACATCTTTTCTAAAAGAATGTATTGATTATTGAAAAGCCTTTATTCAACACAATCATCACTGTAACGTCAGTGTTTGCTTTTCTCTTGAGCATTCAAATCCATACACTCTGCAGGACACTGTATGGCAGAGGGGATCATGTTTGGACAAGACAAGACAGGTCCTGGTAAGCTGTCCTGCAGGTTTGAGTTGTTTTCCTACTACAACAGACCCACTCACATAAAAAGGTCTGTACAAGCCTGTTAATGACCTACTGATTTGAGTCAGGTGTGTTGCGGCAGAGAATCATCTAAAACCTGCAACACAGTAGCTCACAAGGAGCGGCGTTTGAGATCCCTGTTCTAAGTTAACTCTAGCACTAGCTAGCTAGCTTAGCTGTCAGGTGCAGTTTCATGTCATGTTAACTGTGAAATTACTGTGACATACATTCTATTTAATGATACAGCTGCATAATACTGACCTTTTGAACTCTGCACTTATGATTTGTGTGTGATGGCACACTGACATTTGTTATGCACGTTACATGGACTTCATTGCCCTACAGCAGAGGTCACTAACAAGTGGACCGCGGTCCGGATCCGTACCCAGAACCTGTCCCAAATGGACCCGTAGTTAGAATATAAAATCTGACGGGGTGCCTTTGCACTCTTCACAGTATTGATAAGGAAACACACGGACCAATTGCATGTGAGGTAAGCCATCCCACGTGATGCACTCAGCCAATCTGTGTGTGAGGCTCTCGGTGCAGCGGTAAACTGCCAGCTAGATCAAACAAAACAGACGACTGCACCAGAAAAAGGCAGAGTTGCTAAATCTGCCTGTTATCAGCGACTTATATAGTCATCATGATCTTCTAGACCTTGGCTCCAAAAGTTTTTCTCTAACTGGACCTCTTTGAATTTTAGTTGAATACCCCTGCCTTACAGCATCGTGGAGTTAAGAAATCACATTCTACAACTTTATGCTCCACCCAGTGCATCATGTGACAGCTGCATTTTCTTTTATGGAACCAGCAACCGAATATCAACAGACTGGTTGTTTTGGATGTGCACTATGGCTTATTTAGCAACAAAGTCCAGGAGGACATTATGAAAGAAAGCAAGGGGAAAAAATAGAGAAAGTGACAAGAGTGTACAACAGACTAGCTTTTTTTAATGAGACAGGATGCAAGACGGATGGCAAATTAGCTTTTATTAGGCAGTGTCAAAGTTCAAAATCAGCCAAAGTTCATTAGTGCTGCTTTAAGTGCAAAGTTAAAATTGCAAGTCAAAAGAAAATTTAGCATTGCAGACATTAAACATTTTTACTTAATCAATAACCCCCTTGGCTTTATTCACAATCCTGCAAACTCTGACCTTCCTGATGGTGAGTTTCCAAAGCATCTCCTTGCATAATTAAGAACATTTTAGAGCAGCTGTTTGATTTTTGGATGCATGGGTCAGATCTCTGTCTCAGCTTATCCCAAAGCAAGTTCTTGTGTTGTTGAAGTTGAATGGTTGAGGGAGCCATGGCATGGCTCATGGCACGCGATCCTTCCCTTTCTTATTCAAGTAGAAGAAAAGTGTGGTAGCCTGTCTTTTAGTTGTATTCTGACTAAAGTACAACAGACATTTTAAGGCTTTAAGAAATTATGACAATTTGTAAAAAAAAAAAAAAAAATGCATTGCTTCTTTGAAGGGAGACTGATGGGTTAATTTTATGATTATTATAGTTGTTGATGCTTTTGTGTTTCATATCCAGCTCATACAAACACATTCATACTCACTTGTAAATGGTATAAACAAAAATCCTTGCACTCTACTGATAATGTCAGCACCACAAGCAGCAGGCTGATGTCAATGGTTTACTTTGCAGTTGCACTAGAAATAACTCCAAGTTCTTGAGTTAACATAAACAATAAATATCTCTAAATAAGTGTTAATCCATAAGAAAAGAGTGATGGGCAAACATGAAGTATATGTTCAGAGAGAGAGATTTTAAAACCCACCTGACCTGGGTTATGATGCACATGTTGCTTATTTTTCTGCATCAAGGGAGATATCTAAAAAATATTCTTTTCCCAAAAGTCCATTAACTGGTTTCCTCACTTCCCACATGTTTTTAGACTGTTGTTAAAAGAAGAGGGGATGCTACACAATGGTAAACATAATCCTGTCTGAACCCTTTTGAGATGTGTTCCTGTCTTCAAATTCAACCTAAGGTAATATTTTAATGAAATATATTAAATACATTGTAAAATTCAGATATGTTTTCAGTGCTTTGTTGTGAATAAATGAGGGTTTATGGTCAGGGTTAGTGTATGGGGGACCCATAAGCAGGAGAGACAGGTTAAATAAAAACTTAAGTAATAATAAGATAATAATGTCATTTATATATTTGTAATATTATAGGTGTCTTTCATGGTGATGAAGGTAATTTTACATGAAAAGTAGCACTGATAAGTAAAAGAAGCAAGATGGTGGGTTGGTTATTGTTTATCATGGCGATGAGACCACATGATTTTTTAACATGGACAACAGCACCGGACGGCCCTAAAACTGAATAGCTAAAACTTCAGGTGCTGCATGGCTTGTCTAATTGAACTATAAATCAGCATTTGACATAGCATTATTATCTAGCATATAACATAAAAATAACATTTTCATTGCCAGCAAACAATATTTTTGACTGACAGATTGTTCTTGGCAGCGGTGATGAGGGCTACATCAAGTTCCACAAACTATTATTAAATGTTTATCTTAAATGAACCATGTTTGAAAAAGGTAAGGATGAAGCTAAGATGAGTCGTGTTTTAAAGACTGTAGTTAAGCATTTCTGCTGTTGCAAAGAAGTGAGCAAGTGATCTGACTCAGAACTGTGACCAAATACACTCTGGGTTGGTCAGAAGGAAGTCAGTCATATTTTGTTCTTAAGTTTAAGTTAATATAAATTACTTTAAATCACAAAACCATGCTGTATATCAGATTTTAAATTAGAAACTGAGGTCATAAACCCTTTAATAAAATAAAAATGCACTTTTAAATAAAGTAATGTATAAATGTCCCTCTTTTCGTGTAATGCAGGTTTAAAACACCCATGGGCAATTTTTTTTAAGTGGGAGGTAATTTCCATAATTCACATACAGTTTATTTTTAACCTCTTCAGATGTTTTTTTTTTTTAAATAAAATCAATTACTCTTTTAAGCTCTGTCAACCCATAAAAAGACTAATTACAGACATAAGCATCTACTATAAAAAGGTACTGTAAAACAAGACTATAGTGTTTATTTTCAACTGTTTCTCAAAGACTATAGATCGTTTAGATCCCAATGTTCACAAAACAAAAACAAAAAGTTTATTTTAGTGCAAACATGAATGTTTAGAAATATGATCAATGACATCCATGTACATGGAATCATAGTTAGAATAATTTTTCCACAGTTTAACTGCAATCTACTCAGGCAAAATTAGAGATATAAAATTCCTGACATTGGAAATACATTCCTGGGGTCCAGAGATGTCCCCAGACACCAAGAACACGCATTGGAACCTTTTTATTGTTGAGCAATTCTTCATTTACACTGTGCATATCTTTGTAGGCATTGTTCCTGAAAATATAGCCAGGGTTCAAAATTTAGCTAACAAACTTCATAATAAATGCAGAAATAAAATCTCCAAAGGAATCTGAGCAGCAACAAACAGAAGATGATGATAAAGGAAACACTAAACATCTTCCATCATCTACACAGAGAGCAACACTGTTCAGCTTTGCCACCACACTTCACCTGTGTAGGATGTGTGGAAGGAAAACACTGGCAATAGAAATGAACACATAACAAAACTAAAGACAAGCTAATGAATCAGACGAATCAGTTTTATTTCATTTCATATTTCTACTGTCAGACTCATATTTCACCATTTATTTAAAAATTCTTACAAGCAGATTAAGAGATCATGACAAGAAAAAAGTTAATTTAGGACCAAGCTGGAACTAAAATAGCAAAATACAAATTTAAGAAAATAAGAGAAGATATCCAACAAAAGTCTGTGCAAGGCAGAACTTCAATTTGTTTTTGTTCTACTTACCAGTCCTTGTTTTGGTCTTCCTGCTGTGAGAAGCAAAGAAAAGAGGGAGAAAAAAAGAAGAAAACACAGTAGTTGATTGCCATCTCTAGGCCTATAGCTCAGCTTTCAAGCAAGCTAACGATGTTCAAAAGCCCACGGTTATTACAGCAACAGACCAATGCAGCCGCATTACTCCCTTTAACTTGTGTTATATCTGGATAAATCTTTGTCTTTGGCTTTGAATTTGACATAGAAGCTGCACGCTCGACAGCTGGTTGTGGAGAATTTAAATGAAGAGTGTGACAATCACAGCCAAGTTCAGACTGGGTGGGGGTTTGTAATTATAGAGCGAGACAGCAGTCACCACTAAACCTTTATTGGAGTTTGATAAATGTCATTTTTGCTGAACACATTATTTGATAAGCACTGGGAAGATTATTGCACTGCAACTGAAGTATTCTATGAATGTTGGGGCTTGAGAGTTAGGGGCTTTTATGACAGCTGTGTCATGGCACTAAAACCTGGTCGAATGGAGGAAAGCTCCCAACACACCACTTACTTTACCTCAATAAGGAACCAGCACTATGATGATGGAAAATACTGGTTTTTATTCATTACTTTTCCTCTGTTACCTATTCTGTCATTGCAAATGCTTCACATCCCTCCCATCCCTGCTCACTTGTCTGCCTTTTGCTGCCTATATACTAATTTCTTTAAGTTACAGTTTACTGGTCTTCCTTATCTTTGGTTTTAGTTTTTTTTTTTTTTTTTATCCTGTATGTTACCCAGTGAACTTATATCATCTGCGCTGAGTTCAGCATTCAGCTGACAGGTCGATGATGGCGCCTCCAGCAGCAGAGATACTTTTATTCCCAAATTTAACAGAGTTGCGTAAATCACCCCAAAGCACCTGTACTGCTAGGATTGTGCAACCCTGGTTGTAATGGCTCAAGTCTAATGGCACAAAATGTGTCACTGAGCTGTGATGCACCCTTAGTTGGGAAATTTGTTAAGGCTGGATTGGAGACACATCTCACTGTTTCATCTTGCACACATTATCCCCCAGAGGCAGTGGCGTCTGTCATCTCTCATTTTTCTCTCTGCCACAACATTGGAGTTGAAGTAGATGCTGAGCCTCTGGTGGATAGATGGGAGATTTGTCGTGGTTGGTGAAAAAGGTTTTGAAAGTCGGTTTAAATAATTTCACTGCGCTTGTGTCATAGCATCCCTTAGGTCCATCCTCAGATCGCTCACCTGGAGATGTAAGAGTACTTTCAAAATGCTTGTTCTCATTACATGCTGCTCTGCCTCCAATTGAGGAAATGAATATTACAGAGAAGAGGAAAATATACACACATACACTGCACTTTTTGTAGCCCTGTCATTTTGGAAAAGGCAAGATAAAAGTACGACAAAGTGTCCTTAATTCATCAATAGTAAAAGAAAAAAAAAACAAAGAAAAAAAAAACCACTTTTGAATACACATCTGAATGCGTAGGCATGCTCAAGCTGGTTTGTAACTAATTGTTCATGAAAATTGCTTGGCATGAAATTACAGTCATATCTGAGGCACACTTCAGTTATTTCAGTCAGCTAAACATCTATATTGACATTAATTAGTATTTTCCCAAAAGGAGTTCTGCTTGTATTAGAATTAAACAGATGTTGCTGAAGGTCTAACCCTATTCACGTATCTGAGGATCAAGTGGCTTAAAGATAGAATTAAGCAAGTACTATTTGTGTTTTTATCTTCTCTTATTTTGGTCTTGTGAGAGCACTTCACAGTACTGGAGTTGGACAAAGTCTTTTTTTTTTTATATCATAATCCACGTAAACATTTTCTCTGAGCCTGGACGGTCTCAGCTGACTACAACTGCAGACATTATTCCTGCTCTGAGGAAGCCACTGTGTGATTGCAGAAATGGTCAAAAACATCAGCAATTCCACTCTAATTTCAATCTTTCAAGCTTTTAAATCACTGGCGGCAAAAATCGTGGTTAGAAAGGATAAAGATGGATGACCACAGGTCAAATGTATCATAAGCAAGCTGTTTGCACTGCACTAGCAAGAAATCCAAAGGTAGCCAGAAGTGTTCAAAGCCACATTATACACTGAAAAAATTACAATAAGTCTTGAACTTTGGCCATGGCATCATTTGTTAAAAGGATTTGGGAAAGGAGCAAAAAACTGCATCGAGATATCAGTTAAATAAATTCACTTTTTCATAAAGTGATTTTTTTTATTATTTAAAAAACATACACTAAAGCAAGAGAGTTCACAGTACTTTCAAGTGGTTTCCATCCATCCATCCATCTATCCATCCATCCATCCATCCATCCATCCATCCATTTTCTTTCGAATTCTCTCTCCCCAGCCACATTCACCAACTGGTCTGGGAGGGATCCCGAGGTGTTCCCAGGCCAGCTGAGAGATATATTTCCTCCAACATGTGCTAAGTCTTTCCCAGGGTCTCCTCCCGGTGGGACGTGCCCGGAAAACACCTCACCAGAAAAGCGTCTAGGATGCTTCCTGAACATGATGCCCTAACCACCTCATCTAGTTCCTCTTGATGCAGAGGAGCAGCGGCTCTAACCTGAGCCCCTCCCGGATCACCGAGCTTCTTACCCTATCTCTAATTGAAAGCCCGACCACCCTGCAGAGAAAACTCATTTCAGCCGCTTATATTTACCATCTCATTCTTTTGGTCACTACCCACAGCTCGTGACAATATGTGAGGGTAGGAACGTAGATCGACCAGTAAATCGAGAACTTTACCTTTTGGCTCAGCTCCCTCTTCACCACGACAGACCAATGTAAAGTCCACATCACTGCAGTTGGTGCACCCATCCGCCTATTGATTTCCCGTTCCCACTATGGTTTTCCAACCACGCAACTCAATTGGCTGTTGACCACTTTGCAATTATACCTTTAACAAAGGTCTAGAGATTATTTTTAAATCTGGTATGTTTCTCTTTAAATACAGATAAATGGATATGAAATTACTAGGAGAGTAGTTGCTGTTTATAAGGGTTATAAACACGCACAGCACACGGAAAGCGAAGTGATTTATGGCTTCCATTTTGAAAGGTGGTTCGAGAAGATTCATCGATATTTATGAGAAACACAGTTCTTTATTAGCTGTAACCCTAACCCTTACCCTAACTCCCACAAACAGGGTTTCAGAGTATCAAGAGGCAAGAGCCTCTGTAGTCTAATAGGAAAATTAGCAGTTAGTTAGCAGTGCTCATTGTGTGTCACTTTCCCCCACTCTGATTCCACTCTTTGCAAGAATGGAATAGTAAAAATATCCCAGAATTTCTATTAACCTGTCAGTTAGCAAGGCACTCAGTCAAGGACTCCATGAAGCGTGATAATACATTACTGTATTTATTCTTCCTGATGATCAGTGATTTATAACAGCAGAATCACAGGGGAGGCGGAAAAGGTGGGGAACTGAGACTCATAGACAGACTGAGGGTATAACCTCCTACCATGGTCTTACCGTTGCCATGGAAACACATGTTGATTGATGACCTTGAAGTGATGAGGTTTCGGCATGCTCTGTTCTTTCTCCTCTAAGCCTTTTAAAATGTTTTTAATTGAAGTTAGCTGGATGATGTTTAATGCATCCCATCAAAAATAAGCCATATGTCAAATGCACAGAGAATTCACAATGACCTCCTACAGATGACAACCCCAGATGTCTGAAATACCATAGTGTGAAACCATGATGGAAATAGTTAAATAATTTAAATGCACTTATATATATTGCTCTCAGAAATTCAAGGCATTTTCCAGTTGGTTGCTTTGATGTGGATATTATATGCAATGCTTCTTTAAGGATTTCCCATTTTGTTTGAATGTCACACTCTAGCACGTCAAATTTCCAGCTGACATTCACGGCAGTTAAGTTATCTAAATGAACAAATGTCGCGGTCCAAGATGTACCATTGTGAAATTAAAAAAAACATACTATAATATGATTACATGTTCATCCCTCTTCATCTTGGCAAAAGAAGCATTCAAATCCAATTCCAGATTAAGAAAATTACTACCACCTGCTGCCTCACATGACTTTCCCTGCTCCCCTACTCATCTCTTTCCACTCTGCTAATCAGCCCATTGCTATTTATATACTCCAGCTTGGCACTACTTTTTCACCTGCAGTTCTTACTGCCTTAGATTTCTAGTGTTCAACTTAACTACCTTGTTTTGTTTCAATACAATAAAAATGTTTGTTCTGGCTTTAAAATTCTTTTGAACTAAACTAAACCATTTTAAATTAATTTAAACTCTCTATGGCATCTAAAACTGCAAATGTCTCCAACATATTTTGGCCATGTGACCTTTGCTGCATCGTTATTGATTGATAGTTGTTTTGTATGCAAGCCACACAGTCAAAAGCCTGACTTTAATTCTAACAAGTTCTGTAACATGGTTCCCGTTGTCATAAAAATTCAGAGCAGTGCTGCAAACACAAGACATTGTACAACAAAACCCCACTGTGAGAGGTCCTGAATCTCATATTACAGCACTCAGTTTTTATTACAGCGTTAAATTGAATTATGAGTCCATTAATGTCCTCTACCACAGCTGCCACAATGCCATGACTGGAAGATGGTTCAATCTTTGTTTAAATATATATAGATATACTAAAAATGAAAACTCAGTAAGTTGTTAGAAATACAATTTTAGACTCTTAATTTAAGTACCACAGGTTCATTTTCTCAATTCTTGTTTTTTTTTTTTTTTTTTTTTGCCTCTATGAGAATCTCTAAAAGTAGCTTATTGCTGAATTAATCTAGCAATTTCAAAACACATAAAAATAATCCATTTGCCCTGAACTGATGCTTATTGCTGCACCATGTTCACTTGACCACTAGATGGCGAACAAGATCAAATAATCCACTTTGTTGCACAGCTACAAATGAATTAAAATGACTATTTCCTCTTCTGTTTATTTTCTTCTCTCCTCCTCCTCCTCCTCTCTCGTTTTTAAAATCAAACTTTGATACATAAACTCAACCATTTCAACCATTTTGTAAATTTTAGAAGCTCACATAACTTTATATGGTTAAGACAGGAAAAACTTCAAAGATTAGCACTATCTGGTCTTCTCCTCAGTCTTCTTTGAAGATCTTTCCCTGATCTCATCTTCATGAAACAAGCAGCTCAGCTTGTGGATTTACAAACTGTTCTTTGGTGACATACAGCATGCCAACAAAAAAACACATTAAATGCTTCTTTGTCCCAGTTATGTTTCATTCAAAAGGGATTTGAAAATATTATCAGACCCCGTGGTTCGTAACCAAAAAAACACTGTTCTCTGCATTAGCTGTAAATATTGTGGAGATACATGTTGACTTGCGTGAGCACATATGCACGCATGTGTGAATGATAAACTGTCCAGACACTGAGCTGTGACCCCTTAAGACCAATTAAAAACTTTCCACATGGCTTGCTAAGTCAGGGCAGTTGGGTTTGACATGCAACAACAGGTTTTCAATGTGAGATTATGGATGAGATTTTGTTGCGTTTGCTGATGAGATTTTAGTCATATGGTGGTGGTATTGTGACTGCTCCACTTTCTGAGTTGTTAAACTCCTCTAATAAGGTTTATGTAATTTAGGAAAGCTGACTTGGATCAGATCATTTTAGAGCTTTAATGGATCAGTTAGCATGCAAGCATTAAGCTCCCCCATAATATTCTGGATCGGTGCCAGCTAAAGGCCTTTTACAATACAAAGACTTGGGGCTAGTCATAAGATTTGTGTTAAATTCATGTGTTTTAGTGCATAGTTATATTATATACTTTACAGATTTATCATTTAGATATTCTCTGTCTCTGAGCAGAGGGATGATGGGAGCAGATTAGACACTGGATTTTTTCTGCTGAACACATTTGATTGGTTTTTGTTATTTTTGCATTTCCCAGCTAATACATTCTTCTATAGAAATGAAATTATTTGAAAAGAAAACCTCAAACCAACACTGCAGCACCGACCTGTGCTGAAGGGTCATTGTCTGCCGTCACAGGTTCTTTGGTTTTCTGTTTATCATTTTCTTCGGAACCTTTTTAACCAATAAATAATCACTTACAGGTGCAGGTGAGCAGCATTATCAGTTCGTTCTCAGTACTCATTAGGAGATGTTTGTAGAGGAGCACAAGCATTACAACGAGCTGGCAACTGCCAGCAATGGATTTAGAGACTTTACAAAACAAATCAAAATCAAATTTGCAAGTTCCTCTTTGTTAGATTGGGCAGAAGTGACTTGCATCCACTAACATGGGCGTGCATCTGGATGGGCGTCCACCACAGAGAACAGAGCAACTCAGATTACACCACACAGAGGTGATTTCTCTGGACTTTGTCCCTGAATCTGTCTATTTTGCTTTTGCAAAGATTATCTGCACTGTAGGGATACGGAGAAAGAAACAGCAGTCACTTCTTTCTTTCCTTTAAATTGGGTGAAATTACATGATTCTCTTCATCTATGTGTATAAATGATGTCCCATCGAATAATAGAGTTTGGGCTCGCTGCATGTTTCGAAGTCTTTTCCTTGCATGGAATAGAAACGTATGAAATGCTCAAGATTTTGGTATTTAGCTGAATTCTCACCATTATCAGGATCATTTGGCTGGTTGACCCTGACTCTGGGAAAGACGGTGACCTATTCAGAGTCCTGAAGTAGCTTCAGCATTTACCTCTTGCAGGAAACTCGGAGAAGTAAGACCAGCCTAAGCGAATCTGTCCCAAAAAAAAAAAAGTTTTTTTCTTTCACCTTGTGTGGCAGACACAGGTTACAGTAAAGAGAGTACCACTAACGATATAGTAGACTGGAAGGCATGAAATGATTAGTTATGAAAACATTGAATATCTTCTGCCTTATAACTTCATCACAACGGAAAAGTGGCTTCTCTCTTTGGTAAAAAGATATTTCTATATCTTACCATAACAAAAAATGTACATCTTTAATATTCCAATACTTTTTCTAAAGTTACAGTCATATTTATATGAGCACATGCCTTTATGAGTTATGAGAATGTCCAAAGAGATAGGCCTCTGGTGTCCTGGGTATGGGTACACCAAACACTAATAACACCACATGTCTGCAAATAGAGCATTTAACCTTCTTCCTCTAGGACACTTATTAACTTTTAGTGTTTGAGTTTATGTTACATGTGGGGACAAAGTTCACAGATGTGTTAAACAGCGGAGAGATGATGATCTGTTCTCAGCCCTAAGATCATCCAGTGATAGCATAGTGCCACCCAGTGGTTTCACACATTACAAGAAGACACAGTGAGCAAGAAAACTCTTACTTTATCTGATCTGTTCTGCCAGATTCTACAGTGTGTTGAGGGACACAGGTAAAAACCTGACCTCACAAGTATCAATAGGCACATTTTAGTCAACTTAGTAATTAAAACACAGGTCTATATCTGTACTTTCCTCTCCTCCTGTAAACCAGAAACATTTTGTGTTTTGTGTTTTGTTTGAAGAGACTACCTGGTTAAAGAGTATACCTGACTTCCAGTCGTCGTGGATGGAGACTCAGTTCCAGCAAGACAGTTCAGGTGTTTAAAGAAAAAATATAAAAATACAAAAAAGGGGCTTTAAATGCAGTCTTTTGTGTCTCTTTTTTATTACATATTCTGATGTAGCTAATTAAAAACATGTTAATGTGGTTTGGGGTGTTGTTTTGTCCCATTCTTTTGATATAAACATTTAACTGGTCAACAGTCCTTGGGCTTATTTGTAATATTTTATGTTTTATGTTTCAAAGGAGTTGGTTAAAGTCAGGACTGCAAGCAGACCAGGCTAAGAAGTCATGCTGTGGTAACAGATGCAGTGTAAAGTTTAGCATTGCCTTGCTGAAATATGCAAAACTTTCCCTGAAAAAGATGTTATAATGATGGTAGTAACACATGTATACAACTTTTAGCATTAATGTGCTAAATGTGAAACAAAGTGCTGAACACAAAACATAAAATGATTATAAAAACAAAACTAAAAAACCACCAATAAAAGGCTCACCCGTTCACAGAGGGGTTTTAAAAATGGATAGTGATGGAGCTTTGCTGCAGCGGTAAAAAGCTCCAAACCTTTTGGAGCAGTGACTGCCATGGCTCTGTGCCCTCTGAGCTTCCGCCTAGACTTCGGTATCTCAAGGAGCTGATCAGCTGGTGAATAGGGAGACAAAAGCTTAGAGAGGTACAGCAGGGTGAGCACATTTAAGGACTTAAAAACAAATAAAATAATCTTAAAATGAACTCTAGGCAGCCAGTGGGGCGATGCTAAAATCAGTGTAATGTGGTCTCTCTTAAGCTGTCCAACCAGGAGACAAGCGGCTGCATTTTGGATGAGCTGCAGGACGTGAGAGAGAAAACGGGCTTACTCTAAAATAAAACCAGTTACAGTGATCCAGAAGTGATAAAGGCATGGATACATGTCTCAAAATATTGAGGGAGCTGTTAAAAATGTTTTTGCTTTAGCAATTTGACAAATATTAAATTAAACAAGATAATAATAAAAAAAAAAGCTTGACTCTACTACTGGGCTTATCTGATAATCTAGTTTTAAATGTCTGTTCACTTTAAAAGAAATTCTTAGAAACTCTTATTTGGTAATTCTCCATCACATTTTCAAAGATTTTAACCTCTTACAATGCAACATTTTCACCTAAAACTGTTTTTACGGATAAAAGATTTGTTGTGGACCAACTATTTTACTGGACTACTTTTACTGGACCCATACTGATGTAACAGGAGCGTTTCTGTTGCAGCATCATCTGCTTCTGGACTACAGCATGGCTTCAAAAATAAATTAGTGACTGGTCAGAAATAAGTGTTTATTAAATCTACAGTTATGACTGTAGCCTGGAATGGTATACATCATTTACGTCTCAAGAAGCTTAGCTTTCCAGTGGAATAACATGCGCAGGTATATCTTGCCCATGGGATGTTTGGTACCAACAGGTTAAATGAGTTTTGTCTCAAAGAACACAGCAGTGTTTTTGAACCTGCATGAGAGATTGGTGCATGACAGAGCTTTAAGCTGCACTTTCAGATGTCATGTTGAATTGTGTTCATAGACTCTGTTTCTGAAACAAACATTTCCAAGAGATATTTGTTTTTCATGCAATATCACCTGAGAGACTAGAGATCATGGGCATTCAATATTGATTTATGGTAGGGTTCTTACACACAGAGACTTCTTCAGATTTTGGGAATATTCACATATTCTGTCCTATGAATGACGTAATATTAAAACGCTTCTCATATTTCTATTTTAGATCATAATTCTGAAATTGCTTATCAAATTTTAGATGCAGTTTCTAAATGTCTGCCAATCTTTCTGTCTGAGAGACAGAAAGATGGGCAGTGATTGACTGATTAGTGACTAATCAGTCTGATTAATTGTAACATGGTCTTCCAGCTAGTTTTTGCTTATAGAACCATATACTTTTCTTGCCTTTTGTTAACTGTATTCAAACTTTTTCTGTGAGCTGTTTTTCATGAAATAGTTTTTTCTACATTTCAATGTGAATATCTTATGGATTATATGTGTAATATAAGAGCAATAAATCTTTGCAAATGGTTTTAATTGAGATTTTTATTTAAATCACACTACATCACAAACTTTTGGGAATTTGGGCTGTATATAAATTAATTTAATTTAAGTCAAAGTAAAACTCAGTAAAACGCAAAAGTAAAAGTACATCAAAATTATATGTTAGTTTAGGAAATGTAAATTAAACTGTTGTATTAATACATATTTTTGGTGTCATTTTGATATATTACAGGAGCAAATACTACTTGATAATTGTAATCAATAAAGCCCCCAAAAGTAAACATTTTTCTTGAATATAAGACCATTTTTGATTTTACCTTACTTATTCAAATAATTTTAACCAATAACAAATTTGCTGGTTTAAAATGATGCATGTAAGTTAAATTAAACACTTCTAGAAAAACTGTTGAAACTTTAGCCACAGTGGGGTCAGTAAGATCATAAATTCTTTCTGCAGCAACTGCAAATAACATGCTTATATGATAACTCTCCAAGTGACAGACCAGGTACTTTCAATTAAACTTTAACTACATTTAGAAGGTAATTAGCTCCCTGGGCACTAATATGTTTAATATATGAATAATAAAACTGGACTGAGTCACGTAAATGTTAGCTTTGTGAGTCTTTACAGCCCCAAGCCTCTCACTGCTAATTAGCTTAATTTTCTGTTTCTGTGTCCCGACCTTAACTGCTCATTCACGGCCCCCTGCAGTCAGCCTTGAAAAGAGTTATGGAGGGGGGGCATGTGACATGTTTGGTGACTGTTTCTGACGGGGCACTAATGATCGACTGGCACGCAAGCTGCTCGTTAGCCAGCCCAGTGAATTAGCAGGTTGCATGCAAAGGACTTGGGATAAGGCCAGACCACAAAATAGTTGAGTCATTTTCATTCTTCCTCTCCCTAACCCTCTCCCTGCCCTTGGAACGAAGTGCTAACGCAGATAATCTCATTAGCAAAACATAACTTTTGTAAAAGAGCCTCGGAAGTAACCCTTAACTGTTCAATTCACATTGACAGCTCAATTACATATCTGACTTCACATGAATCTGAAAAGACTGTTATTATATTGTTCTCATCAGTTTTCCTTTGACCACATGGTGCTTTATCTTGCTAATTATGTCAGCCATTTTACAACCCAATCAGTTCACCCTGTAGTTTGAGGCTTCAGCAGCTATTATCACTTCGGACCTTAATTTATTTAAACCTGCAGGTGATATTAGTGTGATTTGAGCATGGAAACACAGTTTTACTAAGCAGTGATCATGCTGAGGACCACATAATAAGGATATTAAGCATGAAAAAGAGCCATCTAACATTTTCAGGTTGATATCTCTTAATTTAGATGAGTCTAATCATACAAGACAACACCTGAAGACACTTTAATTGTTTGACATTTAGAAGTGAGGAATGTCCTTGTCAAGTGGTAGGACCAGTCTGAGAGGCCTGGAAATCTGCTTTTTTTCCAGTAATGAAAAATCCTCTTACCAGAGTTAAAGCTGTGATTGTTAAAGCTCTGGGATTTTGTTAAATAAGACTGTGCTTTAAAGATCATGGACTCGATAGTGAGAGCAACACAGAAAGGCTCTAACACAACAGCAGGGGGCGCTACGCACCATCCCTCAGATTCATCATCACCATGACTACTGCAGGTCCATTCATGTATTTAAAATAAATACATACATGATTTATTTTTCATAGTTTAATAACATGTCCTTGAGTACAGAATCAAAACAAAACTCTGTTTAAATAAATTCAATAAAATGTGGAATCAATATGTTCTTTCATCCAGTAAAAAAACTTCACTCTCAGCTTCACCAGAAAATATTTAAAAACAGAAAAAACAACATTTTGAGTAAATGTTTGTTAAAAAAAAAAAGTAAAAAGAACAAACTCTGAACATTTTATTCAAGAAGTTTTCAGCATAAACAATCTCACTTCATCTGAAGTTTAAGTTGTATTTCATTATGGATGAATTCTTACATAGCAAAAATCCAAAATAACTGAACCAAATACAATAAAAGAAAAGGAAAAAAATAATAATAAAAAACAATTAAACAGAACACAAAATAACAAATTAACACAGAGAACATAAAAATAAATAAAACTAAGTAAAAGCAAGTCACGGAGTCCACAGATCTCAGGCTGAGAGGAAGGGAGTTCCAGAGGGAAGGAGCCACTGCTGCGAAGGCTCTGTCACCTTTTGTTTTCAGCCGTGTCGGCTTAACAACTGGCACTATTGACCATGTTTTTGTGAGGTGAATTACTGAGAGCCTTCCCTCAGCTTATAGTGAGGTAAATACAGACTCAGAAAAACAACAGTACATTACATATTATGCTGACATGATGTATCCAAAAAAACCTAAGCCAAAAATCAGAAGCAGTGTGTGAACAACAGCTCATGATATAATAGTAGAACCCCTTTTTGCAGCAATAATGCAAGCAATTGTTTTCTGTATGACATGATCAGTCTCACATCGTTGTGGAGGAGTGTTCGGCCATTTTACTTTACAATGCGGCTTCAGTTCATTGAGGTTTTGTAAGCATTTGTTTATGCAAATTCCTCTTAAGGTCCCTCAACATTTTAATCAGATTGAGGTTGGGCTTCGAGTGTGTCAATGCAACACCTTCACCCTTCAGTGTTTCATCATTCTGTTTTGTATGCTGCTGTGTTTGGAATCACCGTTGTGTTGCATGACCTAGTTTCAGCAAAGCTTTAGCTGTCAGGCAGATTGACTCACATTTGACTGCAAAATACTTTAGTATATAGAGGAGTTTATGGTAAACTCAATCACTTCAAGGCTGCAAAAGAGGACAAAATCATCGGCCCTCCACCACAGTGTTTGGCAATAAATATGAGGTGTTTGTGCAAATGTGTTTTTTTCTCCATTATTGCAAGCATTTGCACTTTGGTCTTGTCTGTCGAAAAGTCACTGGGCCTCAATCACCAATCATTCTGAAGGCTTTGCCAGAAAATATTTAAAACAGGAAAAACAACATTTTGAGTAAATGTTTTTTTTTTTTTTTAAAAAAAAATGTAAAAGAACAAACTCTGAAAATTTTATTCATGGAGTTTTCAAGATAAACAATCTCACTCATTTATACTCCATACAAAAATATGGAGATCCATTTTAAACGTCATACAATGCTGTCCTCATACTTTCATGCATCTTTTACGTTGCCATGATTGTGAAGTCAATCCCTCCACTAGTTGGAGTTCTGAGTTTACTCCAGCAGTCCAACATCAGTTTCAGACACCGGTGGGTGGCGGTAAAGTTGTTTCAAACTGCCCAACACACCCTAAACATTGCATAGCCTTTTCTTCAAAAGTTCACATTATTGTCCTTGTCTTCATTCTTCTTAGTTTTTTTTTTTTTTTTTTTTTCCCTATTCCTCTTCTTCTCTGGTTTGTTTCGTTTGCTGGTCGCATGTCAGCTATTCTGCTCAGCACTGCCCCCATGATTCCTGGTGGTATTGCCATGTTTTCTGTGTCAAGTGCTGGATAGCTAAGCTCTGTGAAAACGGGCCAAATTACATGCATAACTGAAGCAGGAGATGAACAAAGTTCTCTCTCTGTCTCCTTATCCATCTTCTGTGCTTAGAGATGTGAAGTTCATGAACGAATTGATTTTCTTTAAATCAGGGGTGGCCAAATTCAGTCTTCGATGGCCGCTGTCCTGCACATTTTCCAATGTTTCCTGCTTCAACACACCTGACTGAAATGAAATAGATCCAACAGCCTATTAAGTTTTGAACAATGACTCATCAATTTGAGTCAGGTGGTTTTGGAGTAGGGACACATCAAAAACCTGCAGGATTGTGGCCCTTGAGGACCGGAGCTGGGCACCCCTGTTTTAAATGAACAATGGGAACCGAGTCATAGCTGTGAGCCGTTCATTTGAGAGCCATTCTTTTTATGTACAAATTTTCCACACTGCCTTCATCACATTTTTGACATAATAGAAGTCTGATGTCCAACACGCTCCATTCATGTGAAGCATCTATGGGCAGAGTATTGTCCAGAAACTGACTGTTTAGATTTATCCTTTTTAAATCTATAGGCAAGGCAAGGCAAGGCAGTTTATTTGTATAGCACATTTCATGTACAGGACAATTCAAAGTGCTTTACATAAAACAAAGACATTACAGATATTTAGAAATCGTAAAAGGCATCAACACATAATCACAATAAAATAATAAATTAAATTAAAATGATTAAAAGCAAGATAAGTTAAAAAAAAGTTACTGTGCAGATTTCATGCATAGGCGCATGAGAAAAGAAATGTTTTTAACCTGGATTTAAAAATGTCTACATTTGGTGAAAGTTTAGTCTCCACTGGCAGTTTGTTCCACTTGTTTGCAGCATAACAGCAAAATGCTGCTTTTCCATGTTTAGTCTGGACTCTGGTTTGGACTAGTTGACCAGAGTCTTTGGATCTAAGAGCTCTGCTAGGTTTATATTCTCTGAATATATAGTATTCTGGGCCTAAACCATTCTGGGATTTGTAAACAAACAGAAGGGTTTTAAAATCTATTCTGTGACTGACAGGAAGCCAGTGTAAAGATTTCAAAACTGGTGTGATGTATTCAGATCTCTTAGTCCTGGTTAAAACTCTAGCAGCGGCGTTCTGGATGAGCTGCAGATGTTTAATGCTCTTTTTAGGAAGTCCTGTTAAAAGACCATTACAGTAATCCAGCCTGCTGGAGATGAATGCATGGATGAGTTTCTCTTGGTCTTTCTGGGAAACTAAACTTTTAATTCTGTTGATGTTTCTGAGCTGGTAAAAAGCTGTCTTAGTGACAGCTTTGATGTGGCTGCTGAAATTCAGATCTGAGTCTATCAACACTCCCAGGTTACGAACTTGGTTTGTGATTTTAAGAGCCCGAGTCTCCAGGTGTTTGCCAATGCTGACCCTCTTCTCTTTGCTACCAAACAGAATAATCTCAGTTTTGTCTTCATTTAATTGTAGGAAATTCTCCCTGATCCAGGTGTTTATTTGCTCCAGACACATTAAGTCTATTGGACTGCAGTCATCTGGTGACAGAGACACATAAAGTTGTGTATCATCTGCATAACTTTGATAACTAATGCTATAGTTCTGTAATATTTTACCCAAAGGGAGCATATACAAGTTGAACAGAAGAGGTCCAAGGACTGACCCCTGGGGGACTCCACAGGTCATGGCCACTCGCTCGGATTCATAGCTGAGTAGCTATGAATCCGAGCTATAGTTTATAGCTATAGTTTTCCTATAATTTTTTAAATCTAGTATAGTAGATTGTAGTACATATTTTGATTGTTTGTTTATATATTGTAAAATTTTATAAGATATTGTAAGAACAAGCCAGTTTTTTGAATGGCTCTTTGAAAGGGACGCTCGTCAAGATCTGGCTCCCTTCAAAGAGCCATAACTACATCTCTAGTTGAGCTTTAACAAGCCTTTGCAAACAACTTTGTCATATTTACATCTTACTTATGAACTTTTTAGGAAGATTGTGGCAGTCATATACTGGATTTGCTCTGAGCAGAAAGAGAAACCTATGTGTTTTTGCGTGATTGTGCAAGCGTGACTACACAAGCCGAATACAGCTGGAGGTTCTGGGAAGAAGAATCTGGTGTTTTACCAGCTATTTGGTAATCCAACACTTTTAAATGCAGTGCCACTAAACCACCAGCAACATCATTCCACATTAACATGGCGATGCCTGTTATGAGCAGATCTGGACAAACAGTGACAAAAAAGAAACCTGTGATAAGTTCGGGGTTTACATAAACATGGTGTACAGGTCTAGGTACATACCCTATCTCAATGCCACGCAATACTAAGTTGAACCCCCAAGCTGAGTGCTTTGAGATGGGCAAAGTACTGCCAAGAAGGACAGACTGGGATCCTCCAGTATCTCGTAATATGTGAACTAGGTGCTGGTCTGCAGGTTCACCAGTCACTGAAACAAAGCCATCAAAAATGATCAGCTTAAAACATGACTCAGGCACTCCATCTTAACCGGAACCAAGGTCTTTGCCTGCATCAAACCATCACCCCTAGGCTGTTGTGGATTTGACTGATTTTTGTGTTTTCAGGCTAAATAGTCAGTAATGACATGTCCAGGTTTGTGACAGTAAAACCATTCTCGGCTTGTTTTAACAGGTGTTGACAGGTTGTGATTGTGGCCCTGGGTTAGAGCAGCGCTTTTCAGCACCAAGCAGAAAAGCCTCTACTCCAACACACCCGATTCAAATTAATGAACTTACTTGTCAAGTTTTTATAAGCTTGTTAATGAGCCATTAATTGAATTCAGGTGTGTTAAAGTAGGGTTAACTCTAAAACATGCAGGGCAGTGGGTCCTGAGGAGATGGTTTGAGATACACTGCCACCACAACGACCTCCTGACCTTTATCTGACAACTTGTACTGTAACAAAATAGGAACATAAATTTGTGTCATGTTTTATAGTTTTTTAAATGGAATTTTTTGTATAATTTATCGGCACATCAACTTGTTTTGAGACATTTTTTGTATTTCTGTATTTCGTTTTAATTTTGGCAGTTTTTGTCCTCCATAGTATTGTCCCAGGTGAAATGTAAAATGACAGGAAAAAAAAAACAGAAGGAACTACAGACGTAGAACACACCAACCAGTCTAACTAACTAAGGTTCAAATCAAAACAAACAAAAACCTAACTGCACTGAATCCAAAACAAACAAAACGCAACATAAGCAGCACCGATAACTTAAAATATAAAAAACAAAAACTAAGCTGAAAGTAGACATATTTGATTGGCCCAATTTTCAAACAATTAACTAGAAGCACTCAGAGAGCGCAGACCTCAGCCAAGCCATAGAGTCAACCACCTGAGGAAAACCCCAAAAGGCCCAACAGCCCCTCCAGTACCCCCTATATTTTGAACTTTCTGGATCACCAGATCCAGAATATCAACATTACTGGGTCAAACAATGTCAGATCATAACATCCCTATCTCCGAATATTAAAGAATCCTAAAAAAAAAAAAATCCTGGATCCAGACGGGGATCTGGATCACCCCCAAAATGTAATCATTTCTGACATTTCCTGAAAATTTCATCAAAATCTGTTCATAACTTTTTGAGGTATGTTACTAACAGACAGACACAGCGAAAAACATAATTAAAAAATTAACACAAGCAGAAGAATCAATGCAGAATAAACTTTGGCTATGCTCCAACAAATGAATGAGGAAGACTAAAATGGTGGGGAATGATCAGCTCCTCTTACTACAAGTGGACAAAGTTAGGAGTAGACTTCCTTGACAAGATGCAGGAGCAGTATTAATTTCGAGCTGCAACTAGAAGATGGCCTGTTGCAGTGTTTTACTGGTTTTTAGGCCAGTCCATATATGATCATACACACCATAAATCTTTGAGCTCTCTTACATCATATCAGCCATGCAACTCCTTAAAGCCACAATCTAAACAGTTAGTTAGTAGGAATCACTGAAACATGTTAAATACTTCTAAAAAGTGTAATTTGTAAATAAAATAAAAATGTCAGAACAGCATTCATCCTATTTTGTGTTTTAAGGAGAAAGAAAGACAGACATAAGAAATGATGGATCAGATAAGAAACGTTTCCATTTAGCGTGTAGAAATGGTCTCTGTGTCTGCTTCTCTGCTATGTTATTTCAACGAAAAACAAATAAATTAATTAATAAAAAAATATATATATTAATATATATTAAGTGTAGACTGAATAAACTATCTTAAAAAGTGTTTATTTATATATATTGTCCATAAACACTCACACAGAAGCTGCCTGTTACACATTTTGTCCCAAAGGTATCTGACTATCAGCCCACAACCAATAACAGGGTGATAAAAAAAAATCTGAAATTTGCTGACTCACTGTCAATATTGATGAATGATGGTTAAAAATGTTCCACTTTCAATAAGATAATTTATGATAGAAAGGCATACAGACTCTTGTTCAGGATTTCATATTTATTTAGGAAGTTTTCTAATCTGTTAAAACGTTTTTCCAGGATTTTTGAAAATTGTTGGAGGAGTGAGGCTGATTTGTATGGTTTGTATTCAGATGTTTTTTACCTTGCTTTTGCTATTTTCATTTTCTGTGGAAATGAGGCAGTCAAGAACTCTTTTAACCAACGCCATATCAATACCATCACAGTCCCTGGAGCGTTTGTTATTACAGTTGTTATAACAGCTGATTCAACCTCCAACTCATGTAGTGCTGAGAGAAAGACTTAGTGGGAATTATTCATAATCAGTTAGTGTCTCTTCCATGGCCTGAAATCTTCGCTGCCAGCTCTGATCCCACATTCACAAAAGAGTTATTCATTCTATTTACTACCCAATAATCACCATGGTTATCAGTAAAATATTCTGGAGTTTTCTTTTTCCTGCCTTTTATTAGCTTGTTTAACGTGCTCAAGACACCTGGTATATCATTCTTATTCTCATTTAACATATTCGTTTATTTTTATTCTTAATTTAATACATCATCTATGAAGCTCATTTTTCTTTTTACAAGCATTTTGTAATCCCTTAGTTAACCATGGTCAGGTTTTATACTTAAAACTTTTATGAATTACTTTAATTGGACTGTTTTTTTTCTCATATAACGATTTAAATATATCAATAGATTTACTATATGCCAATGTATACATCTTCCTCACTATAGATAATATCCCAATCTTTAGCCATTAAATCATTGTTAGTGCAGTCATTATATCCTCTGTTCATAATCTCTTATAAATAACTAATTGCTTTTCTTTGGTACTTACATTCATAATTGACATTCAAATACAGGTGAGTGGTCACTAATATAATTTATTAGTTTGCCACTTATCATACTGGGTTTAATATTATTAGTAAATATATTGTGTATTAATGTTGCACACTGCTGTGGTTGTTGTAGGTCTTGCGATTTTTTGAAACATGGTTAAACTATGTAAAATATCATGTCACACCATGAAAATCTTAATTGATGGTTATTGGCTCACTTCAGTAAGCAAATAAACACCTTTCAGTACCCGTTACAGTTTGCTTATCATAATGGGCTTGAAGATGCCATCATCTACCTGCTTTAGTGAGCCCACTGTCATCTGGAAAAATCAGGCAGCATAATGAAGATGATGTTTGTTGATTTATATTTCTTACTGCTGACTGTCCTTACAATTTACTTTTGTAAGGTTAAATGATTAGGTTGTTAGGGCTTACTTTCATCTAATAATTAAAGCCAGCCTTGTGGTAGCATGTAATGTCCCAGCAGTATGGACTTAAAGTCAAAGACAAAATGCATATAACACTGAAGATCCCCTTCAGACAGGACTGTGTCTCTCAGCTGCATTTCAATTGTTTGTATTTAAAAGTCCAAATCTGCACTGTCTCTCTTAAGCTGGATTTTCTTTTTAAACTTGATCATGCTTAGTTTATGTTCTTCCCTTTTTGTCTTGTGTTTTATTTTAAATTGTGCTTCATATATTCGTATGTTTTTAATGTCTCTGTAAAGCCCTGAGTCACCATGTTGTTAAATTGTGCTGCACAAATAAACTTGCTTTGTTTTGAATGTAAAAAGAAGAGTCTCACTGAGTAACAACTTGGTTTAACTAAAGACTCACTTGACCTACTGGTGGGACTGGCATCGACAGGACAAGAAAACAAGGGAAACCTTTCAAAAAACAAATTTTTTAATGACATAAGACAATAGGGCAAGACAATAAAGTAAATAAATCATTTTCAGTGTGCATAATGAAATGATAAAAAATAAACCTTGGGGAAAGGAAAAATGACACACTGATGGATGTCAGTGTTCCTGCCTGCTGCTCCTGAACAAATATATATTTTTTAAATAATGGCTAAATTAGCTACAGAACGTAAATTTAGAGCAGCTGTAACATGAGCTAATATCAATGAGTGTTACCAGATAAGTGAACAAGTATGTGTGAAAAAGTAATGCAAGAATAAAGAGGGAATATAAAACAGTGATAGTGAGTGAATAGAGATGCACAGGGTATTGGTGAAATGTAACTTAATTAGGAACCAAATTTAGGTGATTATTAGTCAGTTATTGGTGAATAGAACATGAAAAACAAAAGGGGACAAGGCAGTTTTAAACAGTTTAAATTAAATTTAATGGAGAAAAGCCAGAAGGCTCTGGATAATTACCTAACAGGGCAACCACCGATTTTCTATTATATGCAATGGTTATATATAACATTTTACAGACAAGTAAACAGTCATTCATGGTGAACTATGCAGCATTTGGATGCTCCAACCAGATGAGGAGAGGAGCTACCCAATGTATGGATTCCAGAGGGACCCAGAGCGGAGGAAGAAGTGGATTGTAATGGTCGGCAGGAAGGATTTTAATATAGCTGCACGAATAAGCAACAATAAGAAACTATGTAATGTACGTTTTGTCTACAGAGGTGACAGAACAATACCTTTGTATTAATTTTTAATACATTTCCACTAACCTAAGTCATATTGAACATCAAATTCTATGAACCTATGAATAACAATGCTCTTGCTCAGTACACTGAAATAAATAAGACTGAGACCACATTTATTCAAACTTAACAAAAAAGCTGGGAGGCCATGGCGTAAAAGGGCAATATCTATAAAATTTAAAGGCAAAATACATTTAAACAAAAACTTATCACATTGAACAGATGTTATTTTAATGCAGGACTTCTGACAGAATGTGCATGCATTTTCATGACTTGGACTGATACTGCATCGATTTACCTCTGAAAATGAATGGAATGCATTGGAGATGACTGCAGTCTGATCTGGTGTTTGGAAGTATTCAACATCTACAGTAACACGGAAGTGCACCACCATTTTTTGTACACGGGAGTCAATGAGAGTTTTGCGACTCTGAGTACATCGAGGCCTCTGACCCCACTTTGTGCATCCAGATAGTTTTAGTCTATGTACTGTGGGGATTAGTGAGGTCAGTGAGCTAATGGTGCTATGGTAGTGGAGTAGTTCATGTCTATCCTGGTAACCTTGTTGCTTCCTGCACCATTTCTTTAATGAAACATGTCTGAGAAACACCACAGTGCAAATCATTTGTTCATAGTTACCTTTACTTCAGTTTTAATCACAACAGAAAAGTCCTCAGGACCCACAGCCTTTTGGTAGTAAAGGAAAATAAGTTGGAAAGCAATGCCTCAAACTTCCAATTCAACTCTGAGTCTTGTAATCTGCAGAAATACTCTGATTACTCTGCAGGTGTAGAGAGTATCAGTGATTGACAAGAAGCTGAGTACAGAGAACTGGTCAGTTATGTAATGGGTGACTGTGAGGACCTGGAAATTCAACCGCACACAGCAGATGGACTGTATAAAATAACAGATTTATTCAGCAATAGGGTCTGGCAGGGCTGGATCAGTGGTCCGTAGAGTCTGAGATATGATTCTTGGGTTTTTTTGCCACTTCTCTGATGATTCCATGCTTTGACATTAAGGTGAACTTGCTGGGATGTCCATGTTCATTCCTGGGAAGACTTGCAACTGTCTTGATGTTTTCCAGATGTGAATAATCTTTCTAATTGTAGCATGATGGACTCTAAGTAGCTTGGAAATTACATTACAACCATTCCTATATTGATGGGCATCAACAGTTGCTTCTCCAAGATCTTTGTTGATGTCTTTCCTCCTAGGCATTGTGTTAACACACACTGAAAAGCTTCAGACAAGCAAACTACTAAAACTTGTGCTTTTATAGAGGTGCTCACATTCACAATGATCATTTAGTCAAATGCCTTTATTTAGCACCATCCATCCATCCATCCATCCATCCATCCATCCATCCATCCATTTTCTGCCACTTATCCGGAGTCGGGTCACGGGGGCAGCTGCCTAAGCAGGGAAACCCAGACTTCCCTCTCCCCGGCCACAATCACCAGCTCATCCGGAGGGATCCCAAGGCTTTCCCAGGCCAGCTGAGAGATGTAGTCCGTCCAGCGTGTCCTGGGTCTTCCCCGGGGCCTCTTTCCGGTGGGACGTCCCCGGAACACTTCACCGGGGAGGCATCCTATCCAGATGCCCGAGTCCAGATGCCCGAGCCACCTCATCTGGCTGTTCTTGATGTGGGGGAGCAGCAGCTCTACTCTGAGCCCCTCCCGGATCACCAAGCTTCTCACCCTATCTCTAAGGGAGAGCCCGGCCACCCTGCGGAGAAAACTCATTTTGGCCGCTTGTATTCGCGATCTAGTTCTTTCGGTCACAACCCACAGCTCGTGACCATAGGTGAGGGTAGGAATGTAGATTAACCGGTAAATCGAGAGTTTTGCCTTTTGGCTCAGCTCCTTTTTCACCACGACAGACCGATGCAGAGTTCCATCACTGCAGACGCCACACCGATCCGCCTGTCGACCTCCCGCTCCATCCTTCCCTCACTCGTGAACAAGACCCCGAGATACATGAACTCCTCCACTTGGGGCAGGACCCTATTGCAGACCCCGGGGAGAGTACTCCACCCTTTTCCGGCTGAGGACCATGGTCTCGGACTTGTAGGTGCTGATTCTCATCCCAGCCGCTTCACACTCGGCTGCAAATCGCTCCAGTGAGAGCTGAAGATCACAGCCCGACGAAGCCAACAGAACCACATCATTTGCAAAGAGTGGAGACCCAATCCTGAGGCCACCGAACCAGATCCCCTTAACACCTCAGCTGAAAAATAAAAGTTATGAACAGAATCGGTGACAAAGGGCAGCCTTGGCGGAGTCCAACCTGCACTGGAAACGATTCTGATTTACTGCCGGCTCTGACACTGGTCGTACAGGGACCGGACAGCTTGTACAAGCGGATCCGGCACTCCATAGTCCCGGAGGACCCCCCCACAAGCGTCCCCAGGGGACACGGTCGAATGCCTTCTCCAAGTCCACAAAGCACATGTAGATTGGTTGGGCAAACTCCCATGCCCCCTCAAAGACCCTGAAGAGGGTGTAGAGCTGGTCCACTGTTCCACGACCGGGACGAAAACCACACTGCTCCTCCTCAATCCAAGGTTTGACTATCCGACCGACCCTCCTCTCCAGCACCCCTGAATCGACCTTACCAGGGAGGCTGAGGAGTGTGATCTCCCTGTAGTTGGAGCACACCCTCCGGTCCCCCTTTTTGAAGAGGGGGACCACCACCCCAGTCTGCCAGTCCAGGGAAACTGTCCCCGATGTCCACGCGATGCTGCAGGGGCGTGTTAGCCAAGACAGCCCTACAGCATCCAGAGCCCTAAGGGACTTTGTGCGGACCTCATCCACCCCCGGGGCCTTGCCACCAAGGAGCTTTTCAACCACCTCAGCGACCTCAGCCCCAGAGATAGGAGAGCCAGCACCAGCTACCCCAGACTCTGCTTCCTCATCGGAAGATGTGTTGGTGGGATTGAGAAGGTCTTCGAAGTATTCCCTCCACCGCCTCACAACGTCCCAAGTCGAGGTCAGCAGCCCCCCATCCCCACTGTACACAGTGTTGACGGAGCACTGCTTTCCCCTCCTGAGCCGCCGGATGGTGGACCAGAATCTCCTTGAAGCCGTCCAGTTGTCATTCTCCATGACCTCTCCAAACTCCTCCCATGCCCAAGTTTTTGCCTTAGCGACCGCCAAAGCTGCACTCCGCTTAGCCCACTGATACCCATCAGCTGCCTCTGGAGTCCCACAGGCCAAAAAGGCCCGATAGGACTCCCTCTTCAGCTTGACGGCATCCCTTACTGCCGGTGTCCACCAACGAGTTCGGGGGTTACCGCCACGACAGGCCCCAACGACCTTATGGCCACAGCTGCGGCTGGCCACCTCAACAAGAGGCACAGAACACAGCCCATTCGGACTCAATGTGCCCCTCCTCGCCCAGGACATGGTTGAAGCTCTGCCGGAGATGGGAGTTTAAACTCTTTCTGACAGGGGACTCTGCCAGACGTTCCCAGCAGACCCTCACAACACACTTGGGTCTGCCAGACCTGACCGGCATCCTCCCCCACCATCTAAGCCAACTCACCACCAGGTGGTGATCAGTTGACAGCTCCGCCCCTCTCTTTACCCGAGTGTCCAGAACATGCGGCCGCTAGTCCGACAACACGACTACTAAGTCGACCATAGAACTGCAGCCTAGAGCGTCCTGGTGCCAAGTGCACATGTGGACATTCTTTTGCCTGAACAAGGTGTTTGTTATGGACAATCCATGACGAGCACAGAAGTCCAGCAACAAAACACCACTTGGATTCAGATCAGGGGGGCCCCTCCAGGTCTCGCTGTCATTGCCCACGTGAGCATTGAATTCCCCCAGCAGAACAAGGGAATCTCTGGAAGCAGTGCTCTCCAACACCCCCTCCAAGGACTTCAAAAAGGGTGGGTACTCTGAACTGCTATTTGGTGCATGAGCACAAACAACAGTATATAGGGCAAAATCAGGAAAATGTTTTTTTTACTAGTTATTTCTATCTCTACAGCACTACTGGGACATACTAGCAGAGCTTCTTTATTTTTCCTGCATCCATGTGTGGGCTGCCTATCTGATTACAGCATTTTTCTACAATTTATCAGATTGACAAAATGGGAAACTCAAAAACCACACACCACATCATTCCAAAAATCTGTGAATTCTCAGGTCCTCATTGATCCTTAGTTCTGAACTCAATGATCCAACTTTGGTTTTGGATATTCTGTACTTTGAGAGTCATGTTCTTTAACCTCCCTGACAGCCAAAAACCATGCTGTCTGCCTCTGGGAGACTTCATTGCCAGCAGATATCATTTTGGCAAGAAGCCTCTATGACCTGCGACTCCTGGGAAAGGTCACATATGTAAGAGTCGACCAGGTTGTTGTGCATCATAAAGCAGAAGTAATGCCATCTGTCAAGGAAGTCTGGGCAAACCAGGAGAGTGAGCATGCAAAAAATGTTTTTTTTTTCCCATACAGTGATTTATTGCTATGACCAAACTTGCCCATAGAGGGCTCATTCAGTTTCTCTCTCGCTCAGCTCAAAGAAAAATTTACTTGAATTACAGAGCTATGGATAAATATATAAAGGAATGTTTTCATAAGCAAATATTTAAAGAAATCATGACATCCAGCTTAAATTTATTGAGTCCACCTCTGAGATATCCATATCCAGACACTGACTCCTATTGTATTGTTCAACAGTAAACCTCTTAGTAGTGGCTTAATATTTATCTTAACGCATACCGGGAGTCTCTCCAAGACATTTTCTAATGTTGACGTGGATGATGGAGAGAACCCATTCTCACAGATGATTGACAATCCAGTGAAAAAAGCTGCTAAATTATGCTACTCCCTACAGTATCAAGTAGAAATCAGATGAATTTAACAGACATATCCCAGTGTGTTGCTGGTGGAAGAACAAAGCAGCTCTTTAGACCTAGATAATGATTATGGCACATTCATTCACTCATTCATGACTCTTCCAAAAAACTATTTTTTTCTAAAATATTAAGTTTTGTGATCTCCCTCGG
This sequence comes from Melanotaenia boesemani, assembly GCF_017639745.1. Taxonomy (NCBI): domain Eukaryota; kingdom Metazoa; phylum Chordata; class Actinopteri; order Atheriniformes; family Melanotaeniidae; genus Melanotaenia; species Melanotaenia boesemani. The sequence goes on from NC_055697.1 coordinate 8,925,546, forward strand.
CATGCTGCTGACTCTTTCACCTCGTCGTAATTCAGCTGCGCAAACCTGCCATGTAAAAACTTTCCCAAACAAAGCATAAAATAAATGGTCGTCAGCTGCTGTTTCTTCTTGGGGAAGGAACCTGCTAGGAAATTTCCTACAGATGTGTTTGCATGACTGACTGGTGACAACCTATAAAAAGACACAACGGGGCACACAGTGAGCCTCTAAAGGGATGGAGCCTGTGTGGGGATAAAGAGAAACCAAGTGGGGTCTTACCTTAAAAGGCAGAATCCTGCAAGCTGTATGACATACTGACAAGAATGTTCCCTTGACCTGAACCTGAAAGCTCAGTGGTTTCATGCACTGCAGTCTAAAACTGTGTTGAGTCCCTCACATTACATGCAACGGGTGAAAAAGACAAGCATCAGCTCTGAGAGGCTCTGTCATGGATTCTAACTTACTAGAAGATCTGAATCATGTAAATCATGTATGTAAAACATGTAGGATTTCAGACTATGAACAGGATGTTAAATTTCTAGAGTCATGTTAGCTCTCTGGAAAGATGGTAAACTTTCACTTTATGTTTATAAGCTTTGTCACAGTCTTTTAAGTGTTAATGTTCACCACATTGAGCTATAAATCAAGCTGTCAGTACCCTGTATATTGTTTTTGCAGCTGAAGAATGGAACTTTTAAAGCACAATAAACAGGTTAACATATTAAAAACACATGTTATGTTTATTTGTGAATTAAAATGTATTCTTGCACCTATTTATTTAGAAGTTAAAGTCCTGATTTCTTTGATGTTTACCTATGCGCTAAGATTGGCAAATATTGGTACACTTTTTGTTATCAGTCTGTTTTATCTGCTGTGGTTTTTTTTTTTTTTTTTTTTTGCTTTGTTTTTTCTTTTACATTTTTAAAACTCTGTACTTCAGTTTGCAAATGAAGAACTTCTTTTTGCTGGATGATGTGTGATTCAGGACCCTGCAGCCATTTGTTGCAAGGTATGTATGGAGGTATATTAGTGTTTTTAATTAGAAACATATATATATATTTTTATCTGAGAGGAGTACGTTCAAATATTGCATGGTTTTCTCGCAAAACTCTGTTTATGCACTCAAAAAGTAAAAATAAAAAAGTGCTTCAATTTAAAACTTTTGCTTCCTTTTCTCAAATTTAATCCAAATTTCATGTGCTCCAACTTGAGTTCTACTTTCCGCGTTGAATTTTTTCTTCTTTGCTCTTGGGTTATTGTGAGAACATCTTGTTATATTACATCAAGCTGATAGAATTCCCTAGACATTTAAATTGTCACTGCTTCTTTTGGGTTACCCTTGTTTTACTTGACAGAATGCACAGCAGTAGAAAGCCCGATAAAAGGTTTGTGATTATACATCTCAAGGTTATTAAGTATTATGCATTTGATGCTTTTCTTCTGTTATGTTTTACTGTGGTGCAATAAAAGGCTTAAAGTGTGACGATCGTGCATTTGCCCAGCTCTGCATACTTGTAGCAGGAGTTTACATCCATCCCTAAGCTGGCTAGTGACCTGATTAATTGTAAGTGTGCTCCGTTACCTGTGTAGCCAGTGCATAAGCTGTAATTCATGTGTCAAACATGGACCTGATATGGGGTTTCCACAGTACAGAGGGCTACATTTCAAAGACCGTGGCCACACTCTCAGGATTCTCATTTTCAACAACATTTTTTACAAATTTTAAATTGTGCATAAATGATGCAAGAAATTCCCAAAAGTCCTGAAACTCCAGCCTCCAGTAGTGCAGAAAACCCATATCAGGCTGCATTAGATAGAAGAATCATTAGTAATAATCCAGTAAATGTGTTGTGATTTTGTATGTTTGCAAATCTAATTTTGACATCTGCTTCTAAAATCTCCCTGTGATCCTTTCTGATCTTTGGTGCCCTTTTTTGAAAACAGATTGTGAACACGTGGCTTAGGAGGGATCTTGATTCAGCTACAAAAAGAAAAAAACCAAAACCTATTAACAGACCAAATATATGCAATTCAAAGAAATGACACGATGATACATGAGGATAAATCATATGAACACCCTATAAACTATTTGTAGGAGAGCTTTATCCCTGAGCAAACACAACTCCAAGACTAACTTGGTGACCCGGACTGAAGATCCGATCCAAGAGGGTAAAGGGAGATGTTGTTGACCTGTCAGATGTAAAGTTGGTAAATGATGTCACCCACATCTAAAAGCAGAGATACCCCCAAGACCTTTCCCCTCCCAAACCCTTCCCTCTGAGTAGCATTGAAGGAATTCCAAGAGGGCTGTCTGGAGGAAATGTATCAAAGAGCAAATATATAAATACCTCCTATGTGTGAATATAGCCTGTTTTCCAAAGAAGAGCACCCCATTAGGCAGTTGCTACCCTGGGCTGGGAGCAGGCCATTTAAAATGGGTCAAAATATAGACAGAGTGATCTTAGAAGTTTCACCTTTCCCTATGCAGCCATAGAAGGAGAACTCAGATACAGTGAGCACACAGTGCATTTCTGTTTAAGCTCTGTTACTTTATCAGACAAAAAATATGAATAATTCATGGCTTGTTGGGAGTGGGAGTTGCAACAAATTAAGCAGATTTTTAATGGCAAGCCAAGAGTTTGTGCAGTCCAGTGTCTCAAAGCCCCACTTGTTATTAAGTTGGCACAAAAACTGTGATTTGGTTAGTAATTGCATGCTAAACCTATTAAAGTAATGTCTTTTAGGGTTCATTTATGGTAGCATGTATGCATTCATCAGTTTCAAAAAGTCCTAATTTAGTATCAATTCATATCAAGGTAGACTGAATGGTGACTGTAGGCAAATGAAACATTAAAATATAGTAAGAAATCAATAAAAACAGTTGCTTTACAGTTCAGTACTCAACAATAAATGAACATGTCCACATTACCTGGTTGTGTTAATTCTGCTTGTGAATATTGAATTTGTGTGTGGTTTAGACCCTTTTATTCAAAGAAGCATCACCTTAAAATGAACTACTTATATCTATTTGTGCAGCAGCTTGTTCTACATTGGGAGACCAGCTGAATTAGCATCATAAAAACATTAGAAAACGGGAAATATTCAGATGGTGAGAAAGAATACAAAAGAGGAGTTAGTGGCTATAGATGCTTTTTTGGTCAACATCTGACAAATGGAGGATCAGACTTATGATGCCATGCAAGAACAGGCAATGACTCATACATTTATAGCCTGACTCCTACATATCAGTAATTATCTTTTAAAATGTTTTATAGGTATAATCATCACCACAAAAACTCATGAGTGCAATGCTTTGCTTTAACTTTTGCCATTTAATAGTGACTGAATGTTTGATTTCTTCTCTCTCTTCTTCTCCTCTAAGCTGGTACCAGAAGAGCTTAATGTATTTCAACTTTGAAAAAGAAAAACAGAAATATTCCTTTAAACAACTAAAAAAAAGGAAAAAAAAAAGTTGCTAGATCCTTATGAACACATTGCATCTTTTTTCAGGATGTACGTCGTTTTCTCTGAGGGTTTGAAGTTTGAAGTCTTTTATATTCACTTTGATAAACTGGAAACAGCAGCAAGCCTTTGTAAATTAAATTTCTTTGGACGCTGACCTACTTTCAAGTTTACCTGTCCAAGGAGACAAATCTCTGGATCTAAAAGGATTGATGTGTTTATATTTCCTATTTGGTATACTGCTTACGTCACACTACGATTGTATAACTTGATATGTTTGCATGTTTTGAGCAAGGTAAAGCTGATGCAGAGAAGTGTGGAAGACAAACCTAAAATCTGCTGTTTGCAATGCTCAGTTACTTGTAAAAGATGAGATTTTATGTCCTCTACAGCTCTAGACTGATTAATCATCATTATATAAAGGCAGATAATCATTTCTTTGAAATATTCTTGATGTGAAGCTCTATCTGTTTTTCTTTAAACACTTTATGGACATTAAATTCTAAATCTTTTGATGAATGAAAACTAATTAATTAAGCTGTAGTCTTAGCTTGGCTCCACATAGCTTGTATTGTGATGAAACAGGCCTGGGTTTTATCAGACAGGAATGCTGGTGCCTCTTAGGTGACACTTGCTCTGTTTAACTCTTGTCCTACTCTGGCCTCCTTTTTCAGCTCAGCCCTCACGTGCTGAAGGTACAAACTCAACTCGCTATGGTTACTGTCAGCCAAACAACAGTCAACAGTGCAGAGAACCTTAGGTATTCCCTGCCTGCCAGACCAAACTGCTCATATCTGCTGTGCATCAAAACCTGCTCAGGCTCATATTCATCTGAGCCTGAGAAAACGCTTTCTCTGTGCTCCCCTGTTGTCTTTCAAAAGAGAGCTAGGGCTCTGTGCTGCTAAATCAGCAGATCTACAGAACAGTTGAATCCAAGCTCCATGCTCGGTATCCCAAAGTAAATGTTCCCGAGAAAATTCTCCTGCTAAGACCCTGATTATCATGGTCATGGCATTTAAAATTGGACCATGTACAGAATGTGTCAACAATGAATGATATCGCCGAAGCAAGCAAGACAAATATTTAATACTAATATTTCTGAGAGAGGCTATGGTCAAGCCTTTTTGCAAACACCATAGGCAGATGAAACATATACTGTATCTTTGTTTGGGCTCTCTTGAATATTTACAGAAGGTGAAGACAAGAGGAGCTTTATCCTGCTGCTCACATCTCTGCTGTCTCCATCAAGGCCCAGTAAGCAGGGGAACATCTTATTAGTTTTTCCTCTCATCCACCTGAAGCAGCCCAAGTACAGCAATGAGAGGCTCCTTCATCAGCTATGTGAAAGACAGTATGCACATTATATGTCTGTCGTGGAGGTAGGGTGGAAAGTTTAGCTGAGTCTTAACTGTGTTTTTTGGCTCTGGTTGCTTCTGGGCCAAAGCTTATTCATCTGTGAACTGACGGCTTTACCTTAGCTCAGGAAACGGCTGTAGCCCCGGATGCATGTGCCGCAAAGGAAGCAGCCCATCTGGGCAGAAACAGTATAATATCTATTTTCCCCCATGGGTCCATTACATTTTAAAATCACAAACCATGTCAGATGTGAGATGTTAGTATAGCTCTAGATTTCTGTCAGGCAGAAGCCACAGTATGTAACGGGAGTTGTTGGATCATGATCATGTAGATATTTGTAAGCATTTATCTGTTTTGTAAAATGTAGGCCTAATCGTGTACAGATATTTTAACCATTACTCTGAACTTTTAATGCCTAATTGAGCCAACAGCAGGCACAGTAGACAAGGAATCCCGAATGGGGGAAAAAATATGGTTTTAAGCCAATCCATAATTGTTTTCTAATTCTACCGAAGTTATGTTTTTGTCTTGAACCAGGAAGTGAGAAGAGTATTTTAGGGACATATTGCTGTGTTCCTGAAAAATTTATTTATTTTTTTTATTTAACCTTTCCAGCATCAGGGCAAGTAATATAATGGTGTTGCTGCCATGTTGTGCCAAGGGGAGTTTTAGGAATATTAAAGGAAATTAAGCTTTGTGAATATAAGACTCCCCTTGATTCTAAAGTTTTAAATTGGTTAATGCTGAATTACATATTAATGCTGGACCTCACAGAAGGAGCAAAAGAAAGGTGGGGACTCAACAGAAGAGAAAAAGAGGGAGGGAAGAGAAGAAAAGGAGTCAACAATACAAAAGATAGAAAACAACATCAATAACTGTTATGGGCTGTAAGGTTTGGTGGGTTTTAGTTCCTGTTCTGCAGTCTATTTAGTTTCTAGTCTTTTTGTCATTTGTTTTAGTTGTGTCTTGTTTCCTGTTTTATTTTGTAGAGTTGTTTCTCCCCGTGTATCCTGTTTGCTTCATGTCCTGTTCCCTGGTTCCAGTCATTAATTTTCACACCTGCTTTTCATCTCATAACCAGCCTCTCTGTATATGCTCCTAGTTTTCCTTTAGTCATTGCGCTCTGATGCTCTGTCAGTCTGGTCAGTTCTTTAGGCTTCATTTGTGTCTTAGTTGTGTGGTCTTCAGTTGTGTGTTTTAATATTAAATCTTCATCAGTCTTGCCATCTTTGTTGGGTCCTTCCATCTCATCTCCTCAAATCCATTCCTTGACATGTACAAGCAAAACCCAAACAGTAAAAAATCAACAACCAGCCGCTGCACCTGTAAACAAACTTCACACGTTAAACATCCTCTGGCTTCTTTAAGGAAACAAAGCAGAGAATCATCAGGAGTATCTGTATGAAGACAGCTGAGAAAAACATGAACAATCATAATCACAACACCAGCACCAAGTATTTGAAAACATTACAGTAGCTACCGGTGATTAGATCTACATGATAACACAGTAACCGTATAAGCATGTGTGTTAGTGTGGGTGAGTACATGTATGTGCAAAATATAAGGAATGAGTTGTCTTGTGTTGTTTTATTGCACCCCTTTCATGTACAGCTATTTGTGATTTTTATCTGTGAAAAGTGCTTTATAAATAAACTTTACTTACTACTTAAATGTTGAGTATAATCATGCAATGCAACCATCTTGATAATAATAGACTTCATAATGACCACTTCTTCCCTTGGAGATACTAATATGAGAAAACAACAAGTAGGGGCGATACTTTACAGGACACAATTCTGAGACATATTAGATGGTATGAACAAACAACAGATGTGGGCGAGTTCAGTTGAATGACTTCCTGAATTGTTGTGAAACTAATGTTTTGAGTCGTGGAGCAAGGTACCTATTTCACAATCTGTCTTCACATCTGGTTGGGGGAAGAGTTGGAAGTTTTCCTGAATGATTGGCTTGTGATGGTAAGACAGATGTTTTGACTTTTGTGTGTGATTTTGGAATTTTGTCTACTGGAATATTTGCCTTTTAGATGCCAACACAATAACATGATAATGAACAGAAAAAGTACTTTTCTTTTCCTCTTTGTGTGTTGTCCGTCTTACAGCATACAAATAAAAGAGGTAAAATTTAGCAATTAGTCTTTTTCTGTCTGTGTCAACACAGCAGGTTGTTGGGAAATTACAAGGCAGCATGAGGGGAAACACCCATGTCACCTCCCTGTCTCACCAATTTCAGCAATTTGACAGGTTGTACCATGTTCTCAGTAATAGCTATTCATCTGAATAAAAATATATTTCCTCCATGCTTTACAAAATTACCAGAATTTTTTCAATGAATTTATCCTTCAAGTGATCCCAGAAACAGATGGTCTAACTAACTGAGCTGTGGCCTGCTGGCAAAACAAATAGAATATTGTTCTGAATCTGTGGGTGTCACACAATAAGCTGCTTGGTTGCTAGCATGAAATATCAGAAGCATTTGGAGTTAAAGTTTCTTCAGATTGAACTTCCACCATGACCTTTTTTTTAATTAGAAACAGCTGACTTGGTCTATTTTGACCTTCAATTTTTGTGGATTTTCTCATCTGCCCTCAGGCGCACAGGGAACACTAAAGCCAGAGACAAGACAAGAGACTCAAACACACTGATGGAGCAGTGCAATTCAAATATAGATGGAGTGATTTGTTATCTCAACTCTGAAAGAACAGAGACATCCATCTTACCTAAGACAAACCTCTACATCTTTGATGGCAGAATGCCAGCTGATTTATCTAACAAAGCAACTTTGTTTATCTCGTATTTCATTCAGATGGCTGACCTTACAGTGATGAACATTCCTCAGTATCTAACATGTGTCAAGTATTCGTTTAGAATTTCATAAAACACTGCTATTTCCTGGTATTTTGTGTCAGTTTTGGCATGTATTTCTAGTGTTACACAACATGCTACACTGCTGTGGTCGTCGAGTTCTTTTGTAAACCAAAGGGAATTTGCTTGGGGTCCACGCCTGTCAAAAATGAAGCCTGTCATCAAGTCAGTGATGGACCATTTCAGGTATAAGCATAGTAATTACCTTGACAGAGAAGGTTTTCATTACTCATGTTCAGAGGTTGTCTGCTTCAACTCAGCAGATGCAAACTCTTTAGCTGGGATTTTCCACTGGTTGGGGTATTTGCCATGGCATAGGTTTTCTTGCGTGGGGAAATGATCATGTCTGCTCAGACATCTGGTTTCACAGTGTCTTCAGATGTCATGGTCGAGCCAGTCTTGGTTGTTTACGGACATACTAGGGCCTTTGAGGGATTTGGAGAGGTTTGCCTCATTTGTCCCACTATATGTTGGAAGTGGAATTGGATCCAGAAAATTATTTGCATGTGAATTTAGTTTGTTAAAGTCTAGTAACAATGTTGTTTTCACTAAACAAGCATGGAAGTGATATGAGAGTGTTAAGGTAAGCCTTCCCCTTGTTCTGACTTTCCTTCATGTTTACACTAAAAAGTATTCTTAAAAACAGAGGATCAGGTTCTGGACACCACTGCAGAGAGGTGGTTGGATTTGAAAGGCTGCATGCACATTGTGGGTGCTGCTGTACTGCTCTGTTAGGCTTCTGCCTTTACATGGCTGGGTCAACATATATTTATTGTAACTGCACAAAAGGACAGGGCCCATCTATTGTCCAGCATTGAACAAAGTTTACTGTTGGTTTGTAAGTGTGTTTTATGGCCTAGTTTCTCTATACACTCTAGTTGATGGATAGTGTGGCTCTAGTCCAAAGCCCTTCCTCCTCACTTGAAACAGCTGATTTATGTCCGGTCCTGGACACTTGTGCTCTGTGGCTGGAATGCAAGGAATTTCAAAGACCCCTCCTCTGCCTGTCCCGTGCACACTCAAACAAATGGAGCAGGCGCCTGACTGGGCAGATGAAGGCCCACTGATGCTCCCACAGCAGGGCAGTTAGGTAGAATGTAAGGAATGCCAGAGGCGAGAGAATGAATACTTCAATCCTTCTTTTGCTCAATCTGTAGCTCTTTTTACTTTACATATGTCTTGTTTTTGTAAGTTTTACTCTGATTTTCAACCTTTCTTGAGTTTAAATAAGTTTTGGAATATGCACATTCCCTGCAAGAAAGATAGTCACATTAGGAAAAATGAATTTATTTGTGTTACATCTATAAAAACACAAATATGCATAGTGTTCTGCTGTCAACGAACCATGTGACAAACAAAAAAGTGCTTTGTTAAACACACTCAAACTCACAAAATGCTATCTGTTAACAGAGTCTGACTTTAAGGACTGTAAAAAAAAAGCAAAAGAACTCCAAGATATTGTGTTTATACAGTGAAGGTCAACATAAGAACGCAGATCTACCATAGCATTTTTACAGTAATTGAAAATCAAAGGCACGATGGCTGTGTTTTAGCTGTAACTCAAAGAGCTCATGCACTTTAAACATGCTGCTGGCTTAGCAAACAAAACAAAGAAGAATCATCATCACTCCATAGAAGCTAGAATAGTTATAAGTTTTGACAATAAAAACATAAGCAGCTTCATCTATTGTAGCTGATTTTTCATCTCAATGATATAACCAGACACCATTTTGATTATTTTTTGAGTCTTTCTCCCCTCCTTGGCAATATCTTAATAAATCCCTTTCTCATCTTGTGGGCCTCAGCACAGCTTAAGGCCTGCTCTTCGCTGCGGGTTTATCCATTATGTTGAGTACATCATCCAGGATGGATGGGCCCAGATCAAGTTCGAGAGAGAGGAATGACCCCGTGATCTGGGCGAGGGAATCCCGGGACGTACTCTTCTCTTTGGAAAGCTCAAACTCAAAATCACAGATGCGGCCCTCCTCCATCCCACTGTCCCTGTCCACCCACTCTCCATTGTGTTTGGAGAGCTCCTGCTTAAACCCCAGAGTAATGCCATTAAAGTGTCCATAACCGTTGCAGTTACCGTTGAGATTCCCGCTGCCATTGTAGATCTTGCTCTGGAAGTCGCCTTTGCTGCTGTAGCTATCAAAGCTGTCGCTGCTCGTGTTGCTGTTCAGACTTCCGTTAGCTTTATAGATGCTGTCAGTGTGGGCGCTGATATAATAGGATGTTGGCTTGTCAAATTTGCTTTCGCTCTTGTTTAATTTATTAGCTTTGCCAACTGCCTTAGAGGTGGACTTATCTGTGTTTTCCAGCAAATCTAAAAGCACATCAGGTTTCGACTGGATGTCTGTGAAGGGGGATGGGGGCTCGCTGCTGAAGACGTCCATGGAACGCAACAGAGCATCCATTTGCAGGATCTCGACCTCCTCAGTGCTCTCAGCTTTCATAGGAGATGCAGGTCCCATGATGTCCTCCAAAGGCTCTGGTGGCATGGAGAAAACAGTGGAGGACATGAGTGGAAGGGTGAGGGCCTGGCAGCCACCAATAGTTGGGAGTGAGATCGCATTTTTGAGTACAGGAGAGGGGGTCTCGGCAAAGGAAGCATCACCTGTGCTGTTTGCTCTCAGAAACTCACTCTGGATGCCATACTGAGGGTGGACGTCTCCCTTTCCTGGTAGAAGCTCATACTTCCCTTGAAGGAACGACATGTCTCCAAAGGCATCTCTCTCTCCACCCCTCCCGATGTGGATGGTATGGCGAAAGTCTCCGAGTGGTGGGCTGATCATGTCAGGGGACAAAATATCTCTCAAACGACATTTCTTTCCCTTCTTACTGTTGGTTGGTTTCAGGTATATGGGTGCTTTTGCTGGCATGGCTGTTTCTATGGAGGAGATCTCAGATGTGCAGGATGAAAAAGTAAAAAATTCTCTGTTCGATCTGGACGTTAGGATTCTCCAGAGAGGTGGGGCTTCAGTTACATTCTCAGAAACACACCACATAGACAGGATCCCAAAACAATTGTGGCAATGATCTGGAAAAATCACCCCAAGAACTGGTGGCGATGTTCAGCAATGTAGATAAGTTGAACGGGCACTTTCCTGAAACCAAGACAAATGAAGAGCATATTAGTATCCTTCCAAAACACAACAAACACTGATAGAAAGCTCCTGTCCTGCCATTATGGAAAAAGAGAGAGAGAGAGAGAGAAAAAACAAAAAACGGTCCACCAACGCATGTCCCAGAAATAAACTCTGGACCTTGCTGTTAAAAAAAAAACATCCTCATCTTCATCTTGCATTTGGCAAGAAAAAAAGGGGGCAGATGAGGCCTGAGTCTAAGGCTTTTTTACTTCTCTATTCACATTTCCACACATGAGCCTCCTTTGGCCTCCACGACTCTGGATGTGCTAATGTGGAACAGCTGGAACACAGATTGGGAGAGGAAAAGCAAAGGGGGGAGACTTTAGACGGATCAGAATGGGACAGCCTACTTTAGGAGCAAGCTACTGCTCTGACACGCACAGAGATAAAAAAAAAAAAAAGAGATGGACCAGTAAGGGGGAGATGAAGGGAGGAATGGGGTTTACAGGGTTTAGAAAGAAGGATTATAGAGCAAGTGGATCTTAAGAAAGACGCTGGTGTAGATTGTGAATTGGTCTTTGCTTTCAAGAGTAGAGGTCACCATGAACTTTTCTAAGTGCAATGATACCAGCTAGGTTGCTCAATACTTCAGGATGGGTAAACATAATTAAAGAAGTTTGGATTTGATAAAAAAAAAAGGTTCCCGATGGCATGCTGCCTTTCCTGAGCTTTTCCATTACAAACACAAGGACTTCACCATGTTGACAGGAAGTTTAGTGGAGGATAAACTCAGTAAAAAGACAAAGAGAATCAGTTTGACTGTTAAATGACATAGCAACCAAGGAAAAAGAGAAAACACTCCGGTGGAGGAGAGGTGATAGTGTGTGTGTGTGTGTATATTTGAAATGGTGGGGGGGTTGGGAGGGTGCACCAGTGAGAAGAGAGCTTGCCCATTTATAGACATATTTACTTATGGGGGTCTGTCAGCAGTGACCATCTGACAGAATGCCTGGGCGGTCAAGCCCACATCCCCTCTGCAAAAAATAAGAAAGGTTTCACTAAAAAAACATCCACATTCCTGTTGCAACCGTCTGCTGCAGACACACTGCACCAGCCTTATCAGAACATTTTAAGAAGACCATGTTTATTCAGGAGGCACATTAACGTGGCGCCTAAGAGACAGAAACTTGCCGGGTATTTGAAGCTAAACAGAAGTCTAGGAAATCACACTCTTTCAGCAAATGTGTCTCCAACCTGCTTGAGAAACAACTGCAGCATCAATATCTTTCCTCATTAAAACTGCGACTTCAATAAACAGTATAAAATGTGCCATGCGAGGTGAAATCTCACTTTAGACGAGGGCATTAAAGCACAAATAAACCTGTCAACCAGTGAATGCTACAGGACTATATATAGCTATGACACAGTGAGGGATGCAGGATATGTTTGAGTGTGTCGAATGGCAACTCTGTTCGAGGGCCGGTGCAAGTGCGAGGTGTCTGAGATAGCAGTTTTGAAGGCTCCCCATGTGTGTAAGGGAGAATGTGTTTGTTTTGCAACGGTGAAGGAGAGAAAGAGGCGGGGTGAAGCGTGAAGAGGAGTACTGCAGTCTTTGATCAAATGAAAGGGGGTGGGGGTATATATTTCTCTTTCTTCTATTCGCTTTTACTTTTTAGCATCTTTCCCATTTGCCGGCACACCTCAGTCCTCACTGACCTTCACAGCTGATGCTTACTGCAGTGGGACATTGGGGCTTGGATGGGAAGTGAAAGAAATGCAGCACTGACCCAAAGGCTCCTTCCTATGAGCTCAGAGTGAACAGCATATCCATATCTGTATTAATTTTGATGCTACAGCTTGTGATAACAGATGGCCAATGCTGCACTGCTGGCTGAAACGCTTCCTCTCAAGCATATTTATTGATTATTGGTCACTCCTGATGAAATCAAAACAACTGCCTGGTCTGTGGTCCTGTTTCTCTCCAGGGGCAAGAGAAGATAATTGTTGGCTAGAATCGATGAGTATGGATAGAAATCTTTGAAGGAAACCTTGCAGCTCTCACAGGGAGACATCTGCTGTGCATCCTACACAAGGACTCTACTTGTGGCCCATGAGTAGACAGCTGATAGAGTGAAAGCTTTGACCTTCACATCATGTCCTGCTGGTGGGTCAGTTTGGCTTAAATAGCAAACATAAATGAAATTCCAGGGGCTAACAACAAAGTATGAGGAAACAATGATTAGATATTAGTCTTTTATGTCCTACCTATGCTCCTTTGCTAAATGAGGATTAATTATTGGGTGACTGAATCAAACTCCAAACTCTCAGCAATGTTTATTTTGGCTCAACAGACAGTAAATCAGTCACAACATCAAAGGATTTCCTGGGATGGACCCTTATGGCTTGCTGACCCAGTAAATCCATGAGTACCCCTGCAGGCTGTTAATAGTTGAACAGGTGTATTCTAACATCTCAAAGCCAAGGCCAGATTTGCACCCTGCTTTTGGAACTATTCCAAAAAGAGGCAGCCTGGCATGTTCTGAGAGGTGCCATCCTTGCTGCGCCACCATCGCAGAATCCAGTCCCCGGTTTTAATTTACACCTCTTCGGAAGTGGGAGTCTGATGGCAGCTTTCCCTTAAGAATTGCTTGTCTGAGCAGCCATCCGATCATAGTGGGAGCTGCAGGAGAAAACCACTGTGTCATTGGGTCAGCAGCAGCTAACTGTCTGGGCATGAAGTGATCTGGAGCCCCTCCAGTCTCTTTAAAAGTGGAGCTTTGCCTCATCACTTGGTGATTGGAGGAGTAGATACATGAGCGATGGGGCAGCAGAGGGAGCAAGGTGATGAAGCTTTGAGTGCAGGGGCAGATAAATATAGGGTTGGTATCTGGTAATAAACTAATGGCTCGTGACTTGTCTGGGTATTCCTGGACACCTAGAAGTCTTATATGATATGACTAGGCCAGTATATTCTGAGAGACCGTGTAATCTTACTGTAGGCTAAATAAATACTACAGTTTGATGATGCTTTACAGTTTGCTGTTAACCCATCTGCTCCAAAGTCAGGACAGCAGCTGTTCAGAATATGACCTGTATATGACTTCCCCTTTCTTCAAAATAGAAACCATGCATCCCCAAAAATATCCCTCCCGTGACAGGCTTACTGGGCTGAAATTTCACATCAGCGTAGCTGAAAAATACCATGCTATTCTGCATTTTTCTTGTATTTTTGATCAATAAAATATCTCAGGGATGTTGGAGACAGACTCAGATTTCCCCGTATGTAATCAAAAAGCAACTTCATGGAAGTTTAAAGTTACCAATGACATAACTTTGGCCTTGACTTCTGTTACACCTTTGCATAGCAGAAAGACCCCTTTTTTGGGGCTGTTATAAAAAGCACATACCACAGAGGCTAATGGTGGCCTTACAGAATAGGGTTTGCTACATAAAAAAGACCTCAATTATAGGCAAAGACCTTACTTTCAAGGGGCCGGGTGGCGGTGCTGGGACCAGAGTGAATAGCAGGGTGGAGTATTTGTTCTTTCTTTCGTGCTCCCCTTGTGCCACCCGCAAGCATGAACAGCACTTGCCAGAGTTATCCTTGGCAGATACGAGCAGGAAACTGAACTAAAGCATATGAAACATGAAGAGAATGTCAACACACTGGCAAAGAAGACATATTTTTCTGCCAGTGTAACCTTAAAAACATTAAAATCTACTCCTCTCATGAGATGAAGGGCTCTGCATTTTAGAGGATCATGCCTTGAGCGTGTAACTGGACTGAAAATGTCTCTCTTGGAGAGCAGGGAGGATATCATGTTGCTAAAATCTTGTGTAACATATATGAGAGCCAGACAAACATTTCCGTGAAAGCTTAGCTTACCATGCATGCTTTCAAAATTCAGTCTCTATAGACAATCAGCAGTATCTGATTCTGCTGCACATGCTCACCGAGACTGTTGAAAAACCTCTGCACATACATGACAGCAAGAAGTATCTGCAACCATCACCCTATATGTTCGTTCACATTACACCATCACTGTGTGCATTAAGGCAGTCTTCACTCACCTTAGACGTTACGATGGAGGGAATCTTTATTTTTTCCAGATATGGCTGGTGTCCTTCTGAACGCTGCAGCTCCAGGATGAAATGTGTGTTTTTCTATGTGTTTGCTCAGCGGCTGATGTGCCACTCCCGTGGCTTGCTGACACTGTCCTGCCTTCTGTATCTGCCTCGGGGGCTGCACTCCTGTCGACTGGGACGTCTGCCGGACAGCTGTTTTGGAATTGCTCTCCGACTCCTTTTCCACTCTACAGCCAGTCAAGTCTCCTCCTACCCTCCCCCTTCCTCCTCCTCCTCTTCTCTCTCCTCGCCTGTTTCTCTCATCCTGTTCTCCCTTACTTGTCTCTCTCTCTAGCAGCACCTGTGCATATCTGTCCTCACTCTTGCCTAGAGTGTAGATTTTTTTCTCTTTTTTTATGGTGTTTGACAATCATACTTGTGAGTGATCACAAGCCCCCAAAAATGAACTTAGCGTGGAGAAAGACAAATTCCTCGTGGCAAGTCTGGCTGTCTTTCTCTTGTCTCATGATGCCTACAGGACGCCTTTCCTCTTTCTCCTCAGACTGTCTGACTGCCCACATTTGATAAGATCAAAGATCTGTAAGTGCAGCTGGAGCCTCTCTTCCCTATCCTTATCTGTGTATCACACATGCACACCCATACACTCCAATTATTTTTCCAAAAAGCTTAACTCGGCAAAAATCACTTCTAGGTAATTTATGTTGTGCAAGACTATTTTCTAAATGCTGCAGTTGGCTGAGGCATCACAGAACAAATGGACTAATCACTGCAGAATACTGCACCACTGCAGCACAGGGGACATTTACTGGCAGCTCACGGGTAGCTGCAGACCCTTTCACTGCAATGATTTTAAATGAGGCACAAGGCAGTGTGAGGAAAAGGTTCTAACCTGATGCCCTAAAGTCAAGGACATGAAACCCAACCCCCATTTATTTCTATTCCTGTTACAGAAAAAAAAAATTAAAAAAAGGATCCAGTCACCTTGGTAACCACTACAGCTCAGAGTTGATATCACCCCAACATAAATTTTTGCTCCAAACAGAGCAGAAAGGAAAGGTGTGTGTCTGCTCGTGTGGTGTGTTTGACAGTGTAAGTCTGGGGGAGGGGCGACTACATGTGGCTCAACAAATGCACGTGCGTTCTGTGGTTAGAAAAAGGCGAAATTCTGTCCTAACGAACTGTAATATTATCTAACAATTATCCAACACTATCAATGGTATGAAGTAGAGATGGGATTTATGGCTCTTTACATGGAGCCGGGTCTTGACCAATCATTCCTTTCAAAGACCCATTCAAAACACTGGCTCATTCTTTTTATTTATTTGTTTATTTTTAGAATTTAATCAGGGGTAACTCATTTTAATCAAGGAAATAATCACTGGCAACAATTATAAGGTCAGATTTGGATCAGAGTAATTCAAACTTACACACCCCACCAACAAATACTCTGTTGGGGGGAATTACTCTAAATTATTGGTTATAATTTTATTTGGCTTATGTTTCCATAGTAACCATTCCTTAAGATGACTCCATATCTCCATCCTCACAACTGCGAGTCAGTTCTCATCGCTCTTTTAAATAGCTGTTCAAAAGAATCAATTCGTTTTTGAATGTCACATCTCTAGCAAGAAGCTCCATACACAACACGAATCTCCTTTATCCCCACCTCTCTTTACTGTTACACTCTATGATGGTTGTATCTCAGTAATAACTAGTCACACACAAAGCTTTGCAAACTCTCACACTGAAGTGAATGTTGGTTTGTGTCTGTTTGTGAACAGCTTACAGTTGCAATGACATCCCTCTATTTAACTTACTCAAGCATTATTTAGCACCAGTTAAACAGCAGTTGTGAACGAGGCCCTTTGGTGTTGTCGAATTGCTCCAGGGTGATGTCATCGTGGGATCCATGTGGCTTGCACATGATCTTTAAGTTGCACACTGAACCCTGTCTTCTCATTTACTATAAAGAGAGCAATAAAAACCTTGGAAATCCCAGACTAGTTCTGTTCAGAAAGGCAGCAAGTAATTTCCCCTTAAAGATAAATCATTCACTGGCAGAAAGATCGAACATTTCGTTTGGCAAGACACCAACAAATTAAAAGTTTTTCTTTGCAACAAATAGTTTCTTGTAGCTATAACAATTTTTCTCGGTCTCAAATCATATAGTCAGTTGTATCTGGATATATAGACTATATAAAGTCAGTTGGGGAAACATGTTTGTTTTCCCGTCCATTATCCTTCTCCATGGATCCAGTGATTTTGTCACTGCCTTCAAGGATAAATCCGTGACCTGCTTGGATGGAGCGGTTGAGGCTGTTCAGTGTATCGAACATGTCTGTGAGGCCAACTTCGCCACACGTTCAGGGTCAGTACAAAAGCGTGCAATGTCAGGTTTTTCCACTCTTATGAAGTTAAAGACCCGCCACAAAACTGTACCACGAGAGAGCCAATGTGATAAAGTAGTGTGTCATGGTCAGTATCCATATTTTGGCAAAGTTGTCCAAACAAACGTGTTTGCAGTACCTTAACGAAATTAACCACAGTCATAGCTGCATTTAAAACAGAGTGAAGATTTGGTCCCATATCTTTTGAAGATGCAGAATACAATGAGTAGCTGTAATCCTCGGATTGGCAGATGCAGCAACTCCACTCCTGCAGCCCGCCATTGCCACGGCACCATCAGTACAAATGACCACACATTTCCCCAGTCCAGTCTCGCTTCAGTTATAAAAACATCCAGAAACTTAAATATTTCCTCCCTTGTTGTCCTGCCTGGTACCTCCTTGCAAAACAAAGAGTCCTCCAAAATATCTGTTCCTAGGGACAGCGCACTGAAAATGTCTGTTAATTGGTCCAACTGCACAGAAAGCTGCTCTCATGAATCCATTATCCATTAACCGTTTGACTATGGTCAAACTGCTGTAAACCACACACCGCTTCTTAATCTAAAAGCCGATCAACTAAATTAATCCAATTTAAATATTTTAAATATATTAGGTGATCACATTCCCTATTTTCAAAGACTTTTAGTTCGACTTGAAGATCCTGCGTCTGTGCGTAAAATATAACAAATAAAATCTACAATATACATACACACACGTTTTTTTAGATATACATAGAAAATTTGCCTGTATGTAAAATAATACAAGAAAACACAACAAAATAATTACGTTTGCAAAAAAAAACTTTCATATGCACACACACACACACACCATCTCACACACACACACACACACACACACACACACACACACACACACACACACACACACACACACATACACACACACATATATATATATATAACACACATTTATAAATAAAACAAACATCAAATTTACAAATAAAATCTTACAAATACTCCTCCCTGAGCCGCCCCCTTACCGTGGTGGAGGAGTTTGTGCGTCCTGACGATCCTAGTTGCTATGTTGTCGGGGGCTTTATGCCCCTGGTAGGGTCACCCATGGCAAACAGGTGTCTAGGGGAGGGACCAGATGAAACACGGCTCAAAACACCCCTATGATGAAAACAAATCATGGACCCAGGTTTCCCTTGCCTGGCTGTGGGTCACCGGGGCCCCGTTCAGGAGCCAGGCCTGGAGGTGGGGCACGAAGGCGTGCGCTTGGTAGCCAGGCCTTTGCCCATAGGGCTCGGTTGGTCTCAGCCCAAAAGGGTGGCATGGGCCCTGCCTCCAGTGGGATCACCACATGCAGGAGGGGCCATAGAGGTCAGGTGCAGTGTGAGCTGGGCACCAGAGGCAGGAACCCTTGCGGTCTGATCCTCGGCTGCAGAAGCTAACTGATGAGGTTGGTGGGCATAAAAACTGTACGGACACCCGGAAGAGGTTTAAGTATGTGTGCCTTTGGTGTTCCCAATATTTTAAAGGGTCCTGGGATCTTGCAGTGTTGCTCTCTGGCAGGTATCTCTGGACCTCAATAATTGAATTGTCTGTTGCGTTGGTGGTTTGCCTGCCAACGCCCTCATGCAGCTGCTGCCACAGGGTATCTACAAAAGAACAAATTGGCATTTTAGTTTTAATCATCAATTACAAATCAATACAAGATCTGCAAGCAACTAAATGCACACAAAAACTGATAATACTGAATAACATGCCTGAAGTGGGTACTGATATCTGTTGTGAAGAAGGTCCAGGCTGTGGCCCTGTTGTGTGCCCATTTACAGCCACACACTCCTCTTTCAGTTTATCGACTGCTTCACTGTGGAAGCGATTCTGTACCTTATTTCAATTTAAATGGATTAACAGACAAGCTTTTTCATTTTCAGAATATAGCTGCATTTTTGACTCATAAATAAAATGAATAATAAATAATACAAACTGCATTTTCATTTTCTTCTCTAAGACTGCTCATTTTGTAACTTAATTAAAATGATAAAAGAAAAGGACATTTAAGATTTAATTTTCCAAACATGCCCCAGCAAATAGGTACCAAAATTCAATTTGAAATGGCAAATTTGAAAATTAAAATTCATTAGCAGAAAGGCTTTTTCATTTCAAGGTCATAGGTGCATTATTTGATTCATAAATGAAATTGGTAATCATCCAATCCCAGGCAGCGCAGGACAGTGACGTCAGTGGCCGCTCTTCTTCTAATTCTTCAGCTCCAGTCTGAACCAGTGTTGCCAACTTAAGGGTAAAACCAAGTTAAACCAAAAGCAAATCAATATATTTAAATTAAATATTAAACAAATTAAATGTATGAACTATTTCTCTAGACATTTTCTATACAAACCTTTCTGGTTGACAAAACATACGATGGCTCAAGGAACTGAAGCAGTTCCCTGAACCCCTCAGTCTCAACAATGCTGAAGGGGTTGGCAGTCTTTCATAATAAAATTCACAACTGCCTGGTCCAACACCCGCTTTCTAGAAGCTTGATGGTAAAAAATAAATAATATCAAATAATATGTATTCACCATTAGTAACGCAACCATGAGGAAGTTTTAAAATGTCTGTATACCTGTGTGTTCTAGGTGTGTTTGTGACCTCATTCTCATGCCCCAGCAGTGAGGAGGTGATTTTATTTATGTACGACAGTTCAGTCGAGCAAATGCGACATTTAGCCTGCAGAAAATAAAATGAATGATTAACACTAAAAGTCACTTTGAAATGGATTTGAATGCTGATAGATCAAGCGGTAACTGAGAATAACAAGATGAAACAAAGAAATAAAAACAAATACCTTATTTGTCGATATTAGATCAAAATGTTCCTGCACGTCAGAAACCTTTCTTTATCTTTCGTGCTCCATATCACGGTATTCAATGGGAGAATTGTGTCACAAAAGATCTGTGATTCTTTTGGTAGAGACGCGTCCCTTTGACAGACCTGCCTCCTTTTAAAGACAGTTGGGTGCCTCATTGACAGGCAAAGCAGCAGCTTTTTCTTATGGTGATACGTGCACTGACACGGTGTTTCGCTCTATGTGCACATCAGTGTTTCCAGACCCATCAATATCTCCCACACCCTAAAATGCTGGGTTATGAAATGTGTAATCCATTTTGGGTTATCATATGGGTTTGGGGTTATTATCTGGGTTATTTCTGTGAACCCATTCATTGAGTTATACACAGTTGGGTTATATACAGTCTATGGTTAAAATCCATCAGTCCAAAAAACTTCAGTTAACCCAGCACCTGGGTTGTTTATGCTTTGAATGTCAACACATCAGACGTCATCATGTCGACTTTTCCCCTCAACTGTCACACACAAATGCAATTGCCACGCATGCCATGCCACATAAATAATGAAACATCCACAAAGGCCGCAGGCTTTTGTTAATTTTTTAGCCAGCCAGCTTGTTGATTTGCTAGCCTGGCCGCTAGCGAGCTAACTATCCTGCTTATTTCCTTGCCAGCCCGGTACTTTGCCGGTTCAATGCTGGTGCACGAGAGCTAAGTAACAGGCTAGTTCACTGGTATATGCTTTGCTAGACAGCTATTAAAAACGTGCACTGCACAGTGAGAACGAAAAGTGTCCCGCTGGAGCTGAAATTTGAAAAGGGATATATCATGAAAAATTCACTTTTTTTAGCCCTTAAGTACATGTTTTTGTGCACTATTAGTGTTTATCAATGCAGAAAATTTAAATACATTCTCTCCTGATGCTGTGTGTATAAGTTAAACTTGCTGTTAGTCTCAAAACATAGCAGCTAGCATGATAATCATGTTCATACCTCATCACTTTCAGTAAGACATGACCATCTGACCGCAAGCCACCATGCAAAATACCAAGATCCTTATCTAGAAGCATCTGAATGGAATCCAGTCATCATAATTTGATCATTCACACTTATTTATTTATTTTTTTAAAATTCAATAACACTTTTTTTCAGAAACAAATTTTGGGACAGTGAAATCCTAATTTTGCTGCTATAAATCAGCTCTCTTGGGCATGTTAATAACAGTCAAAATTTTGGCTTTGCTTGATATGTTTTAAGGTATTTGAAGCTAATTTGTCTGAAAAAGTTTACACACATCCACATGACAGCAAATCTCAAAACATCCTACTGTATTAACTGAGCTTTTTATATTTAAAGTATCACCTAATATCCTTTGCAAAACGGAGCTTATAAACAGTAGGATTCTCCCACAGGTGCTGCATTTCATAACATTGCCTTCTTAAAGGAGACCAAACACAAAAGAATAGACTTAATCAATAATAATAGAGAATAGAGAATAGAGTTTATCAAGCCTATACATATGTGACAGATTAAAATGTGACATTGTGTTAACCACCACTTGCCAGCTGGTTATTGTGTTACTTCAATGTTTCTCTCTGTGGAAGTGTTTTCCCAAACTCTGTCAGCTCAAAGTGGCTCACAAGTTGTAATGAGACTGTCTAAAAGGGATTAGTACCAACTTTCCATAGCTTAAATGCAGACAAGAAAAAGTGTTTGAGAATAGAATTCCCAGTGTAAGTGGTTGGTTAATCTTTACTTGTCCACTTTTACATTCAGCATCTCAGCTTTATGTCAGCTTAATGGCACAATATGTCTCCTTTAAATTTATGTACAAGCCCTGTAGCAATGTGGAGAAACAAGAAACAGCAAAACATAAATGTGATTGTGACATTCACTGTTCAGGACATGGTGTGTTCATGCAAAGCAGCATGAAAAATTACAAAGTCAATGCAGCTATAGCCACACGTTTTGCATGAGCACTTACAGAAAAAAAGATAAAGTAGGAATATATTTCTATCCCCAGTCAGGACTTATATATCCACTACAGCTCATAACTACACCTCAAGGTAACTATGTATTAGGAGTCTGTACTGGGTACAAAAGAAAGAAAGGTTTTATTACTCATAGATTTTAATGCTTCACAGTTGGCTGTAGCTCAGGCAGAAGAGCATTTATCTATCAGTCAGGGCCCAGGTTTCCTCAGACCATATGTTCAAGAGCCCTTGGGCAAAAACCCACTTGATCTCCATCATGTTCATTGGCATGTAAATATGTATGTGATAGAGACAAAGAATGACTTCTTTTGTTCTATGGTGGGACACAGGCATTTTATTTTACTTTTAAATTAGGATACAAACAGCAACCTGAGGTACAATTCTGGTTTTCATAAGGTACAAACTAAAAGGGCACAAACAAGTATAGTATAGTATTCTTTACAAGTAAAGAAGAAGAGAAAATGGGTTGCCAAGTAGTGGAAAATTCCTGATCAACTTTTGGGCATTTACAACTCTGCAGCTGGGTTGGATTATTGTTGCAGAACCCATCATATACATTTTGTGACCACACACACTTGGCCAGTTGTAGGTCTTGCCTTGCTGAATCATGCTAGCAAAGGCATGCTAACACACTTTCTATATGAAACAACATGATTCTGATTCAAACAAATCCCCCACTGACTCTAATCAACAACTATATAGTGATGTGAGGTATTTGGGGAAAGTAAATTTGTTTAGGAGCTTAATCAGAAACAGACACATTTACACAGCTTGCATACAGTGAGAAATTAATTATACATTTCTTTTTCTCACAGCTGTTTCACAATACATATGTCGTGGTTGGCTGCTGTAAACATTATTCTACAGACAACAAGAGATCGTTCTTAAACTACTGAAAATACACAGAAGCAGAAAGATGTGATAAGTGGCTAACGGCGATCAAACATGTAATGCTGATGGTACACCTTAGAGTCCTTAGAAATAAATATTAGAAAATTTGTTTAGATCATTTTGTGACTGGTGAGTAAAATATTTTGTATATTGTTGTTTAAAACATATGGTTGTTTTTATATAGATCCAACTATACCACAAAATGCCTGGTTACAGTAACAATAACAAACACCTGTTGGTGGTTTTTGTGAAGTTCTCACGGCAGATGGACATAAGGGCATTCGATCAGTCCTACAAGCTTTGCCTCATATCTTTTTCTAGCCTTGACACAGAGTAGTGATGGGCACGTTAACGCGTTAATCGCTTAACTCCTGGTAGCGGAGGCTGCAGGTGAAGCCAGTACTGTCAAGCTAAGAATGCAGATTTACAGAATTTATAGGCCAAAAATCTGAATAATGAAGCACTGAAGGTGCACGGATGGAAGTTATTGTGCATATTGTGAATTTTTCACAGTTTTAAATTCATCCTGCTGACCTTTTACCTTTTAGTTAGTAAATCCTGAACATGTCATCCTTCTTTCTCATAAATATTTGATTTAATAAATATATGTGAAGAAATATTTTAACTGTTGCTGTTTAAAGAGAAAACTGCTGCTAAATCTGTTTATGTGTTTAGTGCAGGGGTCTGCAGCCTTTCCAATTCAAAGAGCCATTTTTCCCTCAGCCAGCTAAATAAAACTCATTTAGAGACGCAAATGTTACAAGACTTTTCAAAAAGGCAACTTAATATTTTTTTTAATAAAGAGCCACCATAAGATATTTGTTATTTCTGAAGAATCACATTTTTATTTCTGTTTTTAGGTTTCAAAATAAATAAAAACATAAACCCTTTATAAACAGAGGATAGACAGACTTTCTTCTAAGGGATGTAGATATTTGTGGAAAATTATGTAATGTAAAAAAAAAAAAAAAAAAAAAAAAGTCCCTGGTTTCCAACCTAATGACAAGAAAGATAGATTTAAAAAAATATTTTAGCCACATATTTAGAGGCATTGTGGAAGGTGCAGAGAGACACTTGCAGCTCCAGAGTCGGAGGTTGGAGACCCCTGATGTTGTGTTTGTAAACCAATATTTAAAGGAAAGAGACATTTTGCGTGTAACAATGCAGTTACTCTGGATTATAAATTACAATGGATTGGCAGAGGTCTGCAGTCTCTGACTGCTTACCTTTGTACTCTATATGACTTTAAGACATATATATCTCCTTCAGTATGACATCTCTGTATTAATAAATTGTTGACCAAACCCAAGGAAGCAGCATGAAGCTCACTGTGTGCTGTTTGGCGTATTCTGCTGATGGTATCATGTTTGCCAGGAATAGATGTGTCATCTTATTTGTTTTTTCACCATATTTTCAGTTTGTCATGGAAGAAATGCATCTTTAAAAAAATTTCCACTTCAAACCTAATGTGCTTTGGGCTGCTGTGTTTTGGCCTTTTCAACAAGAAGACTCTCTGTAAGCAAAGTTCCTCTGCGGTGTTTTAGTCGTCCTGTCCAAACTGCTCCACTGATGTCACTCCTGCCCCCACTGACACACCCCACACCGATCGCAGGTCAGGTTGAACAAGCCTTTCCTTGTCTGCAGAAGCAAATTAACAGGAAAAGGCACATTTACAGGGAAGAGTATGGCTCTACACATTTATTCCGATTTACAGACATGTTTTGAGGCGGGCAGTGTTTACACAGCCAGGGATTGCTGAAAGCTGTTGACTCTCTCATGTCTCACAGATTTAGTTTAATCTTATATCAGCCCCTAACACAACCCCACCCTTGCTCTTTTCTATGACAAGTGATTACACCCATTATTGAGCAACCTGCATCGTTATCACTTGATGTTTAAGAGAGGCTGAGGAACTGAGACAAGGACTATGGATGAAACACAAAGCAGCATCATAGACTTTTAAACTGGCAGCTGCCTCTGTTTCTTCTTTGCTTTAGTGGGATGATATGAAACCGGTGATAGAAGATTTTTGGAATAAGAGAAATGGGGAGTTCATAAAACTGTTGTGCCGTTTCATATCTGTCTATAGGAGGAGATAACTCTACAATGACACAATAAATATAGCTGGAGCAACTAAAATCTTCCTTGTAAGTCAGAATGTTTCATAACATTCTCATTAGCTAAATATCCAGCCTGAAGAGTTGGAGGCTTGACACCCCCCGTTCTCTGCGTTTCATCCTCTTAAAAAGCTTTCTGTCTGAGTTCCCTCTTTCTATATCCCCGAGGCTCCTTTCTGCACATTTCTTCTCATCTTGACACTGAACATTTCACAATGTTCTCACTCCAACAGGCCGCATACAGGGAGGGACCCAACATGAGGGGCACAGGCCAAAGTTCTGTGTGTAGAAGACTGTAAAGCTGAGCGGAGGAGAGGATGGGATTGTGGGCAGTCTAAACACTGTATTGCTCTGTGGCTGTATCCCAAAATGTTTTTCTCAGTGTGTGTGGGCGACAGACCGTCCTGAATTACAGCAGACCACACACACCATGAGGTAGCACCTCGGCTTCCGTGTTTATTTTAGCAAGTGAACAAACATCGTTCAAGGTGAAATGTGGAGATCGGGAGGATGGAGGCAGAAGGCCAAGTTCAAAATGTTGCCTTTAATATCACTGTGTACGAGCAATTACAAGACACTTTATACTCACTGTAAACAACATGCCTTCTTTGGTATACATATTTTTGTTGTCATTTTAGAAGGTAATAATATGTTTGATTTAGTTTTAAACATTAAACTATAAAGTTTGTATAGTTGTTTATATGGTAATAACATAAAGCTGTATTATTATGCAAATATAATGAAGTAATCCATCCTCTTTCAGTAATTCTCAATTACTCAATCAGTCTTGTGTTTATTTCTGAGGTTTGAGTTCTTTTTTTGAGTTATGTACTTTGTTGAGCATGCTGTGGCAGCACGTTTTGCTGTTTTCAAATAAAGTCTTGATTTTTGTCTTTCTGCCTGTTTGCCTGAATTGCTTTCAACCTGGAATTACGACAACAAGTGGCCCAAGAGCTGAGTTTCCAGTCCAAGCATCATTTCGGCAGATTTAACACAGAATAGCATGTCAGTGTCATGTTCTGCTTTACATACACTGAAAAAGTGTTTGTTTATTAAGGTTAAAATGAATAATATTTACCTGAAACTATGATCTTTTCCTGAACCTAACAATGCAGTGTAAATTTTGGTAAATTTTACCAAATAACAACAAAAAAAGTGAAAACAATACGACCTTCTCTCTTTTGCTTTTACATAATTTGTTCCCTGTGTCACCAAACGCTGGTTAAGTGAAGTTATTGGATAAACTCAACCTGGATGTAACAAAAGATGTTTTCACATATGCCTTTCAAGCCAGGACTGATGTGCATTCTTTCCGCATTTTCACACACTAAGTTATCCTTATGCTGTTATCACTTAGCTGACCCCATAATGCCAGTTTAATGTGTGTAAGCACACACTGATATGAAGTTGAGTCACCTCTACTTTGCATTTAAGAATTACCAAGGCAAAAGAGATGGGTCAATGAAAACACATTTTTAAATGATTATTTTATGACACAATATGCAAAAGGACCTAAAATTTTGCTGTAATATATTTTGTTTATATGTAACCAAGGCAACCAGCAAACGATGTCTATGGGGACAACATTTACTTTAAAAAAATAAAGTTATTTAACTCTTACTAAAATCTTTTTCTAAACCTAACCAAATGTTACTGACTAAACACAACCAGGAAGTGAACTTCCATCTACCTCCTTGTGAAAATTTTGTGGTTTCTTAGAAAAAATATTTGGGAACGACATCTGTGATGTGGAAACATTCATGTGTCCCTCCTGTTGCTTGTAGTTGTGAAACTTTACAGGATCATTTTATATTTTCTTTAGGGTAAAAACAATAAAAAGTAACCTATTTATTCATATCAACTAGAGGAATTATTTACTCATGTTATGTATATCTCCTCAGACATGATGTCCATGTAAAAGCACAGCCGACTGAGTAATTGTCTGGAGGGTGGAAGCAGACTATGGGAAGATGTATAAGTAACTGTAACTACGTAACACTTTATCATTATACACTACTGCAATGCGTTAACATATCAGACTGGTGTCAGTCTGAGAATATCCAAGGGGATTTTTTTTCTTCTAAAGACAAACTTGTCTACAATTTAGGAATATCTGACCACATCTAGCATATGCTGGTGTGTTGATGTCTAGCTTACATCCTTGGAAAGAGAGCAAGTGATGCATCATGGGGTAAAAAGT
The DNA here is from genome assembly GCF_017639745.1 of Melanotaenia boesemani. Classification (NCBI taxonomy): domain Eukaryota; kingdom Metazoa; phylum Chordata; class Actinopteri; order Atheriniformes; family Melanotaeniidae; genus Melanotaenia; species Melanotaenia boesemani. The sequence continues at coordinate 8,952,806 of NC_055697.1, forward strand.
GAGTCTTTCCAATGGAATTTCACAGTGCCACAGGCTGCCCTCTTGTAATCAACTCGTGGCTGTCCATTTTCACCACCCTGCATCCTCCTGCATCTACAACCACTTCACTGTTACATCCATGAGAACTGGCAGGCTTCCCTCATGTCATAGAGGAGTGAGGGAGTTGTATACCAGCTAGAGTCAAGCTGAGGCCAGCTACAGGCCTGAACTTGAGTCACAAACTAGAGTCACTGTAAATCTCATGTTGTACTGGTGCAGATCTGTAGATAGGCTGAAGGACATGGTGTACTGTGCAGTACAGTGTCCTTAGTAGATCTTTGATTTATTCTTTGCCCCCTGGCAGAGTCTGTTCCTCATTAGAAGTGGGATTTGGCTTTCTGGAAACATGTTCCACCATGTTGGAATTTTGAGAATGTACACAGCAGTGGTTATGTAATTTTCATTTTAAGGTTTAATGTGAGTAAACTGATGTTTGGACACAGTTATTGGGCAACAACTGAGAGGTTACATTTTTCAGTGGTGCATCTCGCTGGTCACAAGGGGAGAAGGAAACATTCCCACTATTTCTGTGAAATACCCAATAAAAAACAGTTATGTTTTGAAACCTGGAGGCTATTAACTGCTCAGTGGAAACAGGGCTTCAGATGGTTATTGCATGACAACTCTGGGAGTGAGAGTGACCTCAGTTGAAACCCATTGTAGTTATGTTACGTCCAATCTGATCAAATGATTGCTTCCTGTTTGTCTTCATACCTTCTTACATGTCCACTGGGAATCCAAGTGTCGCTTGAGTTCAGTTTACAAAACCTTATCTGTTTGATCAGGAAATAACATTCCAGACTTGAAGCAGAAAAAAAAACATTTAACATGCACATTCAATTTACTTGTTTGCAATAAAAAGACAGAATGAAAGTTTCAGCAGAGGAGAAAATTCACTGACATAATGTTTTGCTTTTGATTGATAATGCCAATAATAATAACAAACATTTGTGATCAGTGGGAGTTTTCTGCAGCACTGTGCATAATCAAACAGTGTGTTTGTTGGCTACTTTTCACCAGCCTTAGACAGAAGTATGAGTGCGTTCTTTTCCACCAGCAGCACTGTGCTTTGTAACATCTGGTGAGATTATCACTGCAGACTCAGTTCATGAAAGATGTTGGAGGTTTCCAGCTGCTGATTTAGAAATACTTTGATTGAAATGATTATATCTATAGTTCTTATAAGAAACATTCTCCATGATTTCTCAGCCATTGAATATGCTCACTTTAGCTGGAGTCTTCTGTACCCCTTAATAAAAGTGTACGATTGGTTCCAAAACAGTGTTGAGCACAGACAGGCAGAAGATTTTAGCCAGAATTTTAAAGATACCCAGACACCGCCTGTTGTATTTATCAGTTCAACAGACTTCAATGACAATATCATTCTTTTCAACAGTGAATGTAGCATGCCACGCAAATCTAATTATTCCTAAATTGCTCCAATTAATCAAAATTTTCTTTCTTTAAGTAAGGTAATGGATGAAGTCTTGTAGTGGATGTCATGGCTAAGTGGTTTGACAGTCTTTAAGATTTTTTTTTTTTTTTTTATTTAACCTTTATTTAACCAGGAAAGTCCCATTGAGACTCGAAAGGTCTCTTTTTCAAGGGAGTCCTGGCCAAGAGGCTCCAACACACACATTTCATACAATTTCATACATTTCATACAGTGCAGAAACCTGGTTAAAAACAGCGACATACCATTGACTGCATTTCTAGGTCATCAAGAAAAGAATTAAAATGAGGCATTGACACAAGTGTTTGAATTTTAAGAGCTCTCTGTAAAAAATTCCAATCTGTTGGTGCACAATATTGGAAAGACATTTTTCCCGTCTTTGTTCTAACACTAGGAACAGTTAGTGTGTAGACCTCCTGAGAGCGCAGATGATAATGACCTTCAGTCCTGTGAAGATACACGCTCAAATAAGAAGGAAGGAGACCAATAAGTCCTTTGTAGATAAACCTGTACCAGTGTGTGAGGCCCCGAGTCGCTAAAGCAGGCCAACCAACACGAGAGTATAGTTCACAATGGTGGGTTCGTGCGCTACAATTTGTTATGAAGCGCAAAGAGGCGTGGAACACTGAATCCAAGGAGCGTAAAGCTTGCGCTGTAGCCTGCATATACAACAGGTCCCCGTAGACCTGATGATGATTCTAAAGCGTGATTTAAGTCTCCATGTTAGGTCAAAACAAATCCTAAAATGAGTTGTTTATCAATGCTGCGGTCTGATACAACTAGAACCGAGGTAGTTCTGAAAACTAATACCTATCTAAATAGTTTTGCTCATATTGAACTCTCCTGTGAGAATAATGCTATCTGATTTTATGTGCCGCTGTTTAAGGTCCAACAAAGACACTTGTACAGTTGACACAGACCTCCAGCAGGTGTTTTTATGGTCTAATTGCAGAGCAATCAAGGTGCCACACTTTATGGGAGCAAACACTTAACAGTGCAGGCTGGGTTTCCATTTAAATTTAAATGCTCATTTGAAAATGATAAACATTTAATGGGTTCTCTTTCTTTTTTTTTTTTTCTTGTTTTTTTTTTTTTTTTTTTGTATATTACAATCACTAGTGATCCACCACTATTCCCTGATGATACTACATTGTTTGGTGTATTCACTGCAGACCAGTCATGGCATTGTGTCAAATTCACACAATTTTGTTGCTCATCAAAAGCTGGTTCAGATTTGCTTCACTGGTAAATGGAAACTCGGCTGCCTTCATCAACATTAAAGCATAAATCAAGCTTAACTCTACTATCAAGAACATTTAATGATATATAGACTTATTTTTCTACATGCAGTTTACAGGAGAACAGCTTTTAGTTTGCAGATGGGAGCGTTAAAAAAACAAAAAAAAAAAAAACAAATGCATTCATTCACTAGTACTGGTTTATTTTTCAGTATAAGTGGATAATAAATCTTTAACATTATAAAAATGACAGCTTATTATTTGTTGAAATTAAATGTAACAGGTTTATTAGGCTGGAAGTGGCTGTTTAAGAGCTATATATAGTCATGGTCACACATTTTTAATTTAGTGTTATCTTTTAGGTATACTCTTTTGTATAGTGTCCCCCCCCCCCCCTTTTTTTCGTAGCTATGGTGATTTTTAGTTGATAAATTGCCAACTTCTTACAAATAATTAACTAAAGTCAAGTGCTGTTTTGACTTCCCGAACACAGGGGTGGTATGGACATTTTCCATGAAAAGTAAGAAAGGCTGAAAGTACTTGTGGAGAAGTTAATTGTGCAACCTCTGAGCACAGTCAACTGTACAACTGACAGTTAAACTTTTACATTACTTTGATCATGAAAAGGACTTTTGATGTTAAATTGGAGTCCTGTTCTTCTGGCTTCATCTCCCTAAATATGATTATTCTTATTATTGTGGATCTTTTTGCTAAGGCTAGTCATGAGAATGGAGCTCCTACACTAAATTATGCCGTATGCTACTGTTATCCTCAACTATCTGCACCCATTAATATCAGGAAAACTGGCATTCTCTTTTTTTTGAGCACGAAAAGCCACAGTGCCATCTATGCCATTTGCTTTTTCCGCACATATATTGGAGTCCTCAAATTCCCTGGAGATGTTCTGGGATGGTGGCATATATTAAAGCAAATGGCCACAAAATTCGCTCTAGACTTCTTTAATGGGATTTTCAGCCTACTTCTTTTTCAGGAGATTTTCTCCCAGAGAAACAAAAACACACTATTTATATTATTAGGTGTTTCAAACATTTTTTTTTCTTTTTAACTCACAGAAAACATCAGGTGAAGCTCCTTGATGATTGTTCTGCTAATATCAATTCTAGATGTGCACAAAATAGAGGGGGTAGAAAGCAGCACCGCTATGTTTCCCTGTTGCCTAAAGTTCTGGAGATTTCACTTGTAGATTTTCCACACAGCATCCAAGAAGTCAGATGGATAGTTATGTTTTTCCATACCACCTCTCCTGAGCACCTCAAGAACATTTCAGGACTCCACTGCATGTATGGATAAAGGCTCCAACATGAATGGGTACTACATATTCTCCCAAACACCTACAATGTTCATGTTTGAAAATGACTGTTATTGCATACTATAGCATATTATATTTCTAAACCCCTTCCTTATTCCCTGCACTCCCCAACCTGCTGTAACCAAAATAAAGCTGACACTGTAGTTTAAAAGTTAAAAAGCTGACCGTGACAACCTGTCCAAACCTGTTGATTAAAGGCAAAAACAGTGCAGGTATTTTAACCTGACATCTCTGCAGTTACTCTGTCTAACTTAATGAAGTCCAATGACCTTCGAACATTCCTCTCTTCCTTTGTTCAACTTCATAAAGTTGACCCTACAATTTATGTAACAATGCATGCCACACACATCATCATACTTAACTCAGACGTAGAAATTAACTCAGAGAGGATTGTAGGGAGGTCTGTAATAATAGCTTGCACCTCAGAACCTTTTGAATGTGTGAGAGGCAGAAAGAGCTGCTGTGGGGGCAGCATGAATGCCAGGGATACCTCAGCCTTTATTGTATTCAGAACCAGTGAGCGTGTACAGACGTTTTGAGACACCAAGCGTGTGCAATGAAACCGAGCATGTGTCAACAGCCATAACCGAGGCGCAAAGAGGCCACAAAAGAGCTGATCATGTGAAAGGACCGGCTTTTGATGGACTGAAGACAAATTATTTGTGACATCAATATAAAAATCAGTAAATAGGATGGTGATTTCACAGTTTTGACAAATCCCATGCCATTCATTATTTATCAAAGGTTATGATCTAGTGTTGTCTGTAAACATCCAATATTCTGGATTAAAGGTTGAGTTAATGAAAATCCACAAATGTTCTGAGTCATTGGAGCCAAAAGAATACCTCAGTGTAAGATCAACTTTCCAGTGTAGTCTTACCAGCATTTAGCAAGAGTCCATCCATGTCCCCAGGTTATGTTCATCTAGTTAAATTATATTGATCAGTGTAGGAAAGCATCTCATTTTCTTTGTTGTGAAAGATATTCACTGAACAAATAATTATTAACTTCATCTCTTCCTTGTTTTAGGAATTATTAGCAAATATTATGTAATACTGAAATCCTAAACTAAAGAGAACAGTAAGATTAACGTTGCTTCTTATTAAGTGTTTGCAATAAAAAAAAAGTTATGCAATTTAAAATTTTATGCTAGCCCATATATCCCCATCTCAGCATCAGTTTAACTCAAGACTTTCACACTTTTGCCTCAAGTGCTAAACAGAGATGGAAAATTTGACCCCTTGTTTGTGGTTGGTTTGGAATTTTGTTGGGCTGATATTATAGCTGTTAATCTAGACAATGACCAAAAATATGGGTTGCTTGTTACACCAAATAGTGTTGTTGGTGAAACATACAAAATCAGTCTGTATGGACTGTTAACATTTTGTGTGAGAAAATGTACTCATTAATTGGATAACAGGAAAGGCTCCATCTATAGCTCAGTGGCACAGGGCAGTTCTGCCATTGAGCATTGTCTGTTAAACTCTAAAGATCATATGTTCTACAGAACATGGGAGGCTTTTTTGTTCTAAACTGGTCTACATGTCTTGTCCATTTTTACAATGGGATTCATATTGTTTCGATTGTTTTTCCGCTAGCCTAACCATAATTTCTCATTTTTATATCAATGTAAACTTAGCCAATTGTTGTGTTTTGTGTTGTGGCTTCAGAAGGGCCCAACCGATTATCTGCTAGCAAATTAAATTGGCCGATATTAGCCTTTTTCAAAATGGCCAATATTGGCCGTTGTTTTACCGAATGAACGCTGATTTATTCTTAATTTCTCATAAAACAGTAAATACTGTTAAGTGTGGGAGTCATGCAGAATAATGTCATTGCAGTGTTTGTCCACTAGAAAGCGCACTGATTTTATTCAATCCCACAATCATCCCCTGTCTTTTCAACAGGAGTAGCTACAGCCAGGTTACATTACAGTAGTGGGCTGAGTGGAGGTTGCCGATAGGTAAGTTTATAATAATGTGAAATTAATGACTCAGCACGTCTCCAGTTTCAGTTTAACTCTGTTTGCCATGTGTAATGACGAATGACGCATGCTTTGTTGTGTCGGTCAGCTTTTTATTTATGCTGCATTGCTAAAGTTGGGCTAAAATTAGCTTAAGGCGCTCCCCGTCTATGTTAGCAATAACAACGCTGTGGTTATCCCAACCTAGCATAGTATTAGCTAAGTAGCTAGTGACTGCATAAAATAAGCGTACAAAACATCTGAGAGTACAGAACGACCGTTCATCACTCCGTCAGCTGCAGGTTGAGGTGTATTTTAGGAGGAGAGATTTGAATGCAGAACGGAGGAGATTTATTCACTGCAGCACCAAAAACCTAACATTATTAATATTATAGTCTGTCTTCAGCCACTGTCATGATGTCATGTCTCCCTTAGTTTTACTTTGTCAGAAAATACTAATGTGACCGGCTGTAACAGCGACTCTCTATGTGTTACAGTAAGTACCAGACCTTTTGTGACCATTATAAAATACAACTCTATCAAAGACAACATCTTTTTGACATTTGAGAAAAGCATATCTGGTTTTTATTGTGGTTCATATATGATATGCCATTATATATTTCATGGCAAAGAAAATATTGTAGTAAAGAAAATGTAATTTAACATTAAAGGGCATCAGAAGGCTCCAAAAATAATGTTTTGCCAACTTAACTCATGTTGGTTATATAAGGCATACACCTTCTATTTTTCTACCTGTACTTTGACCTACTTCTAATTTGCATCAACAAAGAGTACAAAACAGGATATATTTAATTAATTCATCATTCATTTATACAATTAATTTATAGACTTTTTTAAGGTTATATAATTTCCCAGTTATTTAATGCTTTGTTGCATGTTTTTGGAAATTCTTCTGTTGTAATGTTAAACATATAAAGAACAAAATATTGTGAAACAGTAGAATGTTATGACTGTAATTCAAATTTTTATTGGTGTAAGCGTTAAGGAACCAAAAATGAAGGTAATTTATTCATTGTATATTTTTAAAATTAAAAAAATCCATATTGGTCAGGCCCTAGTTTCAGATGCTAGTTTTAAAAAAATGTAAAAGATAAAATCAAATTAATTAAAATATATTAAAGAAAACAAATATTAAGTAATGCTAACATTTTAAGCTAGCTAGAAGAATGATGAGAACATTATTCCTGCTTAGAGTCTGCATGTTAGCATTTTGTTGCCATGTCAGCTTTAGCCATGCTAGCATAGTTGTTGACTCTTAGGATGCTACATGTACCTTATTTGGTCTAGACAAAAAGAGATGGTCTTTGTTCGTGTTGAATTGAGCCAGTTTTCAAAGAGAGAAAAATTGAGCTGCTGCTGCATTTCAGAAGAGGAAGACCAGGTTTATTTAATCGTCTGGAACAGACTTCCACTTATCTTAGCAGCCTTTTACTAAGTGGGCTTTCCAAGTTCTGCAGAAAGTCTTGTCCTTTTGGCAGTGGTACCGGTATTTCTACAATGTAAGTTCAATAGCTTTGAATACTGTCCTTGAAATTAGAGCTGCTGGTAGTTGTGCCATAATGATATTATTATTTCAGTAACACTCTAGGCTCCAACCTCTATTCATTCAGATGGTGCCAGGCGACCCGCCACCACCCCAATCCAGATGCATGTCTATCTCTAAATCGATCAATACCAAGTTTAAAGTGATACAGATCTTGCAGGTGGTGACAAATGGGTAAATGTTGTTGTGTAAAGCTTTTTGTATAAAGTTCAGAGTGAAGTCAACTAGAACAAACACATACAAAAACGAACACAAGAACCTTTGTCTGGACCTTGATGCCGGCTTTCAGATGTGAAATTCATCATTAGTTTTGATAATGCACATATTCGTATCACTTTTAAATTTGGAGTCCAAGCAGATTTCCAGCTGTTTACCTTCATATAGAGGGCAGAGACTGACCTACTTGAATAAACTTTTTTAGTGCTCTTCCTTACTATGATCATATGGGAGGCTACAACACACTAAATCACTGTGAACGATGATGGTAGCACACAGCTCTTTTGGCATAAATGTTTTAGACATCACTTAAGTTAAAAGGATTTGGGGGAGTAAATGCCTCTGGAAAATTACAGAGCTGCTAAGATTAGATGGAAGTAATTGATGCTGTTTGGCTTAAATAACAGAGTTTATTGATAAAGTGTTCTTTAATATGCAGTGTTTTATGGAGTAGATTTTTAATCTAGCTGCAAGTAGATATGTTTGAATGAAAAATGCTAGTATATGTAAGGACGTAATACAAAAGATGTGCTGTACTATAAATGGAAAAACAGTATAGTTGGAATTGGTCAGTCTATAGTAGTCTTGTCTTAGATCAGTGGTTCTCAAACATTTTGAAAACTGTCATAATCTTCATAAAAAAAGGTGATAAAGTGGTTTTTGGTGGTTCAAGGCACCTACATGCCCTAAATCAACTTCTCTCACGGAGATAATGCCAAATTCATATTTTTAATGTGACATGTGTACTAACTTTGTTGTTTATACGTTAATGTTTTGAAAAAATTAAGGTGCCAATTTTGGTTTAAATTTGACAATCCTGGTAAAAATCCCAAATTGATTTGATAAATATAGGCTATATATTTTTCGAATTTATCTGGTAACCCCCTGAAATTATCTTGCAACCACCAGATTGAGACCCACTGTCTTAGATTACCAGATCAGTGCTGAATCTACTCCTTAATACATCTGCATGTCTAACTAGTTCACTACAAAATAATAAATGATCATGTCCTAATTTTTTATTCATTTATTTGAACTATTACATATCCATCCTTCATCTTCTCTGTCATAATTAGTGGCCATCTTTCAACCTGCTATGTTTTACTGCAGCCTCCCAAACCACCTTTCCAGATAGCAGGGTCATAGAAAGAGATGCTACTGTAAAGTAATGAAGTCCAAGAAAAGCCTGTTAGAGTTCTTTTATTGTATAATGAGCAGCTATATATTTCATCCACTGCATAGCTAACCCCTCTGCCTGTGTTTGCTGGGTCATACAGAGGCTGAGGACAGAGAGACATGTCAGCCACATCTGGAAATCCTGATTCCCCCACAGGGCAGATCAAAAAAGATCATCAAAGTGATCTACATCTTTCCCATGTGGTATGTATTTGACAGGGGATGGCGGCTGGGGGTGTTAGGCTCTTGTCCCCTCTACTGTCCCACATTCTAAGCTAAATTGTGTGGACAGACACATCCGACCTGCCCCATCTGGGTCTGCTTATCTCTAACTTTGTTGAGCCAAGACAAGCCATTGATCAGAACCTTCAGCCCCTGATGGAGACAGAATTGCCTGGGCTGTGACATGAGGGCAAAACTGGGGTGTTGTACAGAGGATGGATGGTAGGAATTTCCTTATATTTCTTTGTTTAAATGTGTCGGGTTTGACAGCACGGGCATTTCAGGTCACTAAACCTTTAACTGAGGCCCTTAGTCTGTCATTCTTACACAGTAAATCAATACAGTAGGCCTTGTTGGCACGCTTGCAGGCCATTAAAGTAAAGTGAGTGTGAGTTTAGGTTAAAACGGGAGGGGGTGGGGGTCAGAGAGGGTGACAGTGTTTGAGATATAGCAGGGGTTTTCAGTGGTGAGTGTGTGTGTGTGTGTGTGTGTGTGTGTGTGTGTGTGTGTGTGTGTGTGTGTGTGTGTGTGTGTGTGTGTGTGTGTGTGTGTGTTTGTGCTTCACCAGGTGCCTGGAATGCATCTGGATAAAAAGGCAATATTTCACTCATATGGTCCTTTGTGTTGCTCAGTGCTGCACGTTTAAGTCAGCAAAGAAAGCTGAAGAATGACAAATGTTAACTTTTGGCCTCCCCATAACAATAGCCCTCTCTGTATGGCTGAAGAATTCCCCAGCAGTCTGCCATTACATTGTTTAGAATTTATATTTCCCAGTGGAGTAAGTTCGCCAACACCTTCAGATACCAAACAAAAAGGAATGTTCTGCATTTTTTTCCATCTGCCTCAAGGGATCCAAACACTCATTAGTCACTGAATTTTGCCTAATCAGCTCCACATAATTGGGTGATCAGCAGTGGTTACATCCTGGGAATGTTGGTGTTATCGTTAACGCTGATGACTGATGCCATGATTAACAGCACCATCCTGTACAGCTTACATTCTTATACCCAGAAATAGCATCCTGTATTTGACTAACTGCTTGTATTATTTCTTAAATTTACATCTACATTTACTTCCCTTCCCCTTAGCACATCATGAGAATGGAAAAAAGGCAAGCCGGGTCACCAGAGTTATATTACTGCATAGTTTTAAACAGACATAACACTGAAAAATACCTTGAATATATTTGCCAAGGGGTAATTTAACCTGTAATAAATCTGGAGTAGAGATAGTGGGAATGATTTAAAGGTATTTAGGAGGTGAGGAGTAAAATGAAATAGAATTTAGGTGAAGGAGAGAAGTGAATCTAGACAAGCAGGGCAAGTTTTTTTGTATAGCACATTTCATGTACAAGACAATTGAAAGCACTTAACATAAAACATTAAATTACAGCAGGGTGCAGGAAGCAAAACCAAGTGCATTAAAAGCAAAGTTTAAAAGAAATGAAAGAAATTAAATAAAAAGAGAAAAAAAAAACTAAAATAAAATAGATGAAATGCAATAAATGAAGTTCCAGTGTGAGAAATTAACAGTTGTTCTGATAAAAGGCAGCAAATAGAAAAGTTATAAACCCTTATTTAAAAACTGCTGAGAGTTTCAACAGACCTGCAGTTTTCTGAGTTTGTTCCACATGTGAGGAGCATAAAAGCTGAACCCTGTCTCTCGTTTAGTTCTGACTCTGGGAACAGAAAGTAGGTTTGACCCTGAGGGATCTGGTTGCTTTATAACGAACCAGAAGATCCTAAATGTATTTGGTCCTAAACCATTCAGTGTTTTGTAAACTAACAGCAGGATTTTGAAGTCAATTCTTTGAGCGACAGGAAGCCAGTGTAAAGATCTGAGGACTGGACTTATATGATCTACTTTCTTGGTCTTAGTGAGGACCCAAGCAGCAGCGTTCTGGACTAACTGCAGCTGTATGATGGAATTTTTTAGGGAGACCTGTGAGGGCAGTGTCACGGTAATCCAGTCTACTAAAGATAAATACATGGGCAAGTTTTTCTAAATCCTGCTGAGTCATCATTCCTTCAATCATTGAAATGTTCTTTAAGTGATAATAGGCTAACTTCTTAATTGTCAACTGTCTTAACATAACTGCTAAAATTCAGGTCTGAGTCCAGGACTACTCCCAGATTTCTAGCTTGGTTGTTAGTTTTGAACTTAGCTGTTTGAAGCTGAGTGCTGACTTTTAATCTTTCTTCCTTGGCTCTAAAAAACTATTATTGCAGTTTTGTCTTCATTTAACCAAAGGATGTTCTGGCACATCCAGTCTTTAATTTGATTGATGCAGTTGATCAGAGTTTGGATCAAACTATAGTCTCCTGGTGAGATGATTATATAGATTTGTGTGTCATCAGCATAATTATCCTACCATATTTTGTTGGCTTTCAAAATTTGAGTGAATGACAGCATGTAGCTGTTGAACAGCAGTGGCCCCAGGATGGAGCCTTGGGGAACTCCACAGGTTATTTGTGTTTGCTCATATTTATAGTTACCTATAGACACAAAGTAGTCACTGTTTTTTAAATAGGACTCAAACCAATTAATTGCAGTGCCAGAAAGTCCTACCCAGTTTTTTAGCTGGATGTTATGATCAACTGTGTCAAATGCAGCACTCAGATCTAGTAGTACCAGGACTGAAATGTTTCCACTATCTGTGCTCAAGCGGATGTCGTAAGGACCTTAAGTAGAGCAGTCTCGGTGCTGTGGTGTGGCCTAAAACCAGACTGGTAGACATCAAAACAGTTATTTAGTGTCATTAAGTTGTGTAGCTGTTGAAATACATCTTTTCCTATAATCTTACTAAGAAAGCTATATTTTCCCTCTCAAACTTGATTGTCTTCCTACCTTTCATATCCCTCTGTGCTCTCAGTGTATTTCCAGATTTTTTAGATTTCTTAAAGACAGCTGTATGTGAAAAAATAGGAGAAGAAAGAGTGACTAAAAAAGAGTCAGAGAGGAGAACAGAAATAGTTGAGGGTGTGTAGGCTCAGCTCTGACCACTGGCATGCATGAGGAAGCAGCCTCCATTCCACAGACCAGCAAATGGTTTAGAAACACTACAGAGAGCTCAGCTCAGCAACCCACATGCAAGTCTGCTGGCCTTCCCCACCCTCATCTATTCTGGGCTTCTCTGCCACTGTGGTGGCTTTCACTCAGCAACCACACAAATAAAGCCTGAGTGAGAAAAGCATGAGAAACTGGAGGTTCAGGCGAGGGGGGTGATGGCTCTGTACTGTTTGTCTTGTTTTTTGTTTGCCGCACCACTTGCCATCCCATGATTTGGCAGCATTTGTACAAAACTGCTGTAACACAGAACAAAGACATCCAGCTGCATTTTATAATATTTTGACCATAGCATCACCACTAATGGGGTAATAAGACAGTTTGAGACCTTATTTTCTGTTTTGTCAAACCAGATATGCGTTTAAAACTTTCACGATCGTGTTTTATCTTTCTCTTGTATTTTTGTTTTGTTGGACTTCCTTTAAGCAATCTCAACACATCCCCAGATGTCAGCAATCCCCTTGTCAAGTAGTGTTATTAAAACTTTGAGAAATCATGGCCAAACCTATGAAAAACAGACCTAGACCAATCCTTTAAGGAAGAACAGCCCACGATAAAGCTGCATTACGTAATAAGAGTCCTCCACCTTTTTACACTTTGACTAAGATGACTGAAATTCTTGGATGCTGTGTGGTCTCTCTTTCACATATAACAAAGTGAGGAAACTGAGTAAGTTATCAAGAGAGTAATAACACTGAAATTAGTCAGTAAACACAAATGAAGAACTGGAAAGCTAAATTTACCGTTGTCACTCCCTTTATCCCTTTTTAGTAAGTCATACTGAAATTTACCTAAAAGTGTGAGAAAATTCTTTGAATTTTTCTGTTCTGTTATGACAATGGGTGTAACCATGGGGCAGTAGTCACAGCAGCCTTTTGTCTGTGAGGTACATGGTCTCCTTGTGCTTGTGTTGGTTTACTGTTCTCAATATTTGGTTAAATAGAGGTGATTTGAAAATTAGCCATATATATATATATATATATATATATATATATATATATATATATATATATATATATATATATATATATATATATATATATATACTCTCAAGACTGAATTAAACCGGAAATTATGGGAATTTAAATATGTGGTTCCTTTTCCTTGCTAGCATGCAAACTTTTTAATTTGAGAGGCTTATCTTGTGCGATGAATTCAAATAAGTGGACACTTTAAATTGTAATATTTTTTATTCTTCTCTATGTTTGATGCTATAATTGTATGTAGTTGTGGCAAATCTGTGTACTTATATAGTGTAAATTTGTGCTGCGGCTATCTTGGCCATGACTTCCTTGTAGAGATTTTAAATCTCAATGAATTTTTTTAATGGTGAAAGAATAAATTAAACTAAAATAACTGTCAATTTTAAGTTAAAGTTCTTTGTTTCTTGCAATTTGACTCTGACAACATGATTTGGTTATGATTACACAACATTACTCGATATCGCCACCTTCATGGATGCAGTTTTTTTTATTATTATTAAAATACATTCTTTTTACAATGCAAAACCATATTGATTTAAATTTTACATGAAGTTGCTGTCAGGAATCATAGGCTTTTAATATTTTTTAACTTACCACCAGTGAACATTTTAGGGAGGTGTACAGTCTCTTTTTGTTTCCATTGTTCTACCTACCCTCATCAGCTGGTTCTATGACAAGATTCTTTTGACATGATTATGATGAAATGATCAAATTATGTAGTTTTTTTTGTGTGAATGAAACATGGGATATTTTCTCTGTTGTGCTACAGCTGGGTCTCCTTGGTCTTGCCTCTACCCTCAGCTCTTTTATAACCTCTGTTATAAGGCATAAAAAATACCTGGGCATCAGCTCATTTAGTATTATCTTACAAACTAATCTTATGACCTCATACAAAAATATCTGTTTAAGTCACAAGTAACTTTTTTATCATTGAGTAGTAAAAGAGAAATTTCTAAGTTGGTGTGATATTTATTTTATTTTTAAATTTGCCATCTGCGATTTAATCTAACTACACAATTTTCTATGTGCTCTTCTGTAGTTAATATTACTATCTCATCTTTAGAAAAACCATGAAAAAATTCCTCAGTAAAGCCTCACCGGACTCAGGTAAGTCTGGAGAGTTCATCATGTGACAGACAATAACATGTCCTCCTAACTGTCTGGAACTTGGTGACAGGACTCTTCACAGCAACCGCAATCAAATGGTCTCCTTGAGCTAATTTCACCATAAATAAAATTTCTTTCGGACGAATGTCCTGATCTGTCAATGTCTCTCCTTCCTTGTGTATACTCTTTTATTTGACTGTCTTTCCTGTTTGTTTGTTTGTTTGTTTGTTTGTTTGTTTTTATAGATAATTTAAATTTAATCAAAGGACAATGAAGAAAGGGCCAATAAATTCAGTGGCTCTTTGAAGCTAGTGGGTTTTTCACAGCAGGGTCTCCTGGGAGTGTAACAGAGTGTGCACACCAAATAACCTTAAACAAAGACTTTCTGCCCAGGGTTTGTTGGACACAAATACTAAAATAGTTCAACAGTTATTTGCTATAATTAAAGAAAATGTATTTGCACAGCCTCCTGGATTATGAAGTGTTAAGCATAAAGGAACGCAAAATGTATGAATAAGATTAATAAAATAAATAATGTCCATCCCAGTTTCATTGCAAAATGTGAAATATTGAATACTTATTCTCTTGGTTTACATACTGACATCTGGTCATAAAAACATATTTAACACATTTTAATACATTTGGTCACCAGAAGATGGGATGGTGGAGCAACTGGAAAGATACAGTGGGTAATAAGGGTGAAGTATGACTTGATGTTGAATCCTCAATCAAAGTTAAAGAAAAATCTTTTCATTGATACAATGCGGTATTATGTTTCAATTTATAAAGATAAAATACGCTAAAGTAAGAGATACCCTTATACATAAAATTAAAAACACATGATCCACTTTACTGTTCATTAAACACAAACTAAATTCAAATTCAGAAGCTGTGTATGATAAAGGTGAAGTATACCGCATGGTCAGGAGATTGTAAAACCACCTTTAGCAGCTTTAACTTGAAGCAACCGCTTTCTGTATGATGCTATCAGTCTCTGACATTGCTGAGGAATTGTGGTCTGCGGTTATTTAAAGTGCTCCTTTACATCATTGAGGTTTGATGGAATTAGTTTGACAGACTGAAGCATGTTCAGCTCCCTTATGGTCCCACCACAGCATTTCAATCTGGTCAAACTTGCAACATTTTCATTCTTTTCTTTTTTAGCCATTCTGTTGTAGATTTGATGTTGCCTTTGAGATTATTATCTTGCCCCAGTACACAATTTAAGTCAAGTTTTAGCTGTCACACAAATGCCCCTGGTGGGCATTTTAAGCACAACTCCTAAAGGCAGTTGGGACTCCTAGTCATTGTCTTACATGTAACTCTAGATTCTGGAATTCATGGTCGGCTCATTGACTGCAAAGTATTCTGATCTTGTGGCTACAAAACAAGCTCATATCATAACTCCACCACCACCGTGCTTTATGGCTGGTATAAGGTGTTTGTGCTGATATGCTGTGTGTCAGGGCCGCCCAAGCCCTTATGGAGGCCTAAGTAGAATTTGATTCCTCCTCAGCAGCTCCACTACTGGTACTTGATAGTTGCATACACTGTAGATGTAACACACCCATTCATTTGCATTATTTGTAGTTTGCTTGCATCGTACCAGCATCATTCTGGCTGTGGTTTTTCAACCTTACTGGGGTAGCAAATTCAGAAAAAATGGTCAAATAATTATATGCACTTTTCGACTTTTAGACTGATGTATGAGTGTAGCGTACTGAACTTGTGCATGTATAAGACGGGTATTATATTTTTTATTTAGTTACATTAATCAGGATATCCCAACATTTCAAGTTCTATGGGTGGAGCCACCTGGTGAGCATTTTAAGTATGACTCTCTTAAAGGCAGTTGGGACTCCTAGTCATTGTCTTACACATTAAAAAAAAAAAAACTAACTGTTTTTACAAAACACGTTACAAAGCCAATGATTTTTAAGATTAAAACTAAATGAAGCCTTGTTTGGCATTTTATAATATCTAATTATATTGTTTTGGTATGACTGAGGAGAGCAGACATAATCTAAATAACCAGGTAGACATGACTCAGGTTAATTTCCTCATTTTCGCTTACACAAATGCAGGCTGGGTATTGTGTCTAGAGCTCTCTCCACAACATGCAGGCTGTGTTTAAGAGTGGATTATTCTGATCTTGGGCTTATTTCACCCTGAACCACAAGGAGCTGTTTTAGCCTAGTGATGAAACTCATTCAGAGCATCAAAATACTGATTCTGCTGTGGATGAGCAATGTCTTTGTTTGTATGGTGTTATACATTCAGACCTGCTTCTCATCCGCAGCTCATCCCTACAGGTTGATCTCAAAACTTATTCCACAGGCGCCACCTGCTGGCCAACCATTGCTAGCAACTAAATAGCTCATTTATTAAATGAGCAACTTGCAGCATACTACATTTATGTAGAAAGAATTCATGAGAGCAATCACTGAGGTTGTTTTAACTTAAAAAAACACAGGGCTAACATCAACTTAAGGTTTGTAATCTAAGCAACATTTTGTTTGTAAAGTTAATGAATCTTTCAGAACTGATAAACATTAGTGTTTATTTAGCAATGAGTAAAGTACAGGGAGGGTAGATGAAAGTTCATGGCCTGCTGTGGTGTTATTTGTTTAATCTTTTGTCAGAGAACAACATGTTTGTACTAACGTTTTTGGAGGAAAAAGAATATCTTTAATTAATTCAATGAGAGACAAAATACTCTAAAAGATATCTGACAAGGAGCTATGTGAGCACTTTCAAGGGAATGTATGATGACTGATGGCATGACGGCAGGGGAGGACAGAGAGGAAGGAAGAAATCATTAAACCACAAAGTCCAAAGTCACGAAGAGGTCTCTGAAGTAATCTGTCTGAATCAAGTTTTCCCAGCATTCATCTTCTCTCTGAGTAGAAAACAAACTGACTGTCAAACTCCCACAAAGTTATTTTGATTGGTCAAACTGTGCCAAGGTTATGTATTCTTTTCAGTTTTTCCCTTTCCAAATGTACTTTTTAAAATATGTACTTCTAGGACAAATGAAGTTAAAAGACTCAGTAATAAAAATATATATGTATTTGTATTGTGTATTCAAGTGGAGGATAAAACTGCTTTGGGAAAGTTTTCAAAAGTTGTCAGATACATTTCCAACAAATACAGTGAGATGTGTATTTTGACTATTCATAAAAAAATAACAATAAATAAAAAAATAAAAAAAATCTATATACATGTAAACACATTGCAGCAGGGTTCTTCAACCCTGGTCCTTGAGGGCCTCTGTGTTTCAACACCTTGTTATCTGGTTTTCCCAAACCTGTTAATGAGCCACTAATTTAAGTCAGGTGAGTGCAAACAGGGAAACTGCTCAAACCTGCCGGGCAGTGGGTCTTGAGGGTCTGGGTTACAATACACTACAATAAAGTAACACATCTAGATAATGATGGAAGTAAAATTTCATTTGGAAGTATTTTTACAGTTGGACTCAAACTGACCTGCCACAATTCCCATCCAGAAATAACGGAGCAGTACACAAAAGAAAAAGCAAGAACAGAAGAACAAGAAGGAAGTGTATCTTTCTTTTTCTTTCTTTTCTTTTCTGTTATCCATTTATTTCTAATACAACTTAAAACAGACATATGTTTGAGAGATGTTTGCTTTTTTCTCAGTCCAAATGATTTTCAGACTCTTTTTACATGAAGACAATATTTTGAGGAAAACAGCAGGAAATAAAAAGTAAAAGCGTCTTGATTAATTTGAATTAACAATGAAGAAACAGTAGCAAACGATAGTCTGCATCCAATGCTGCAGTTGTTTTGTATTGTTAATAAGAAATTTAAAGCTATTACAGTTTCTTAAGATTCTCTGTAACTTAGCTTCATCTAGCTCCAAAAACTTTGCTGTGTAGAACTGGGGGTGGACTTTCTCCCATCTGACAGTAGGTGAGGCAGAATATCACCCTACACAGGTTACAGTTCATCAGAGAGATAAAACATGCATAGATAAGTACATATCTTAACACTTGCACCGCCAGCTTAATATAAATAGTTAAATTAACACGAATGTCTCAGAACTGACCAAGATCACCTCTGACTGCTACCTTTGCATGCCAATGTAGAATACACTTAATCAGGCACATTGAAAGATGGTTTAAACATTATTAATAAATGGGCACCTAGACTATTG
This sequence comes from Melanotaenia boesemani, assembly GCF_017639745.1. NCBI lineage: Eukaryota > Metazoa > Chordata > Actinopteri > Atheriniformes > Melanotaeniidae > Melanotaenia > Melanotaenia boesemani. The sequence continues at coordinate 8,971,339 of NC_055697.1, forward strand.
GCTAAACCAAAATCAAGAGGATCATAATAACTCTGGTGGCCTGACAGCTAAGGGTGTGTACCACATGGGTTAGCCAAGACTGATTGAATCCTGACCTGCTTTACATTCATTTCCTCTCTTTAGTTTCATTAAAAATGTTGTTGTTTTTTAACATTGTTTAGTTGTTCTTAAGACATTTTTACAAGTTAAAAACATGAGTACAGTCAGCCACCAATGCCATAGCTGAGGATTTAAGCTTTGAATCAGCAGAGCACTACCTACACTCTCACATAGGAAAGATTGGAGTATCGTCACTTTCAGAATATGAAAAGAAAGAAAGAAAGAAATTATGTTTTATTCACTAGTGATGATCAGGTATTACTATTGCAACACTAAATTACACCAAACTTGGTTAAAGCACAAGGCATAAATGTTGCTTGATCCTGGTCATGCATCCACGATTGATACCTGAAAAACTGGCCTTTGCCAGAACAAGTTAACCTTCCAAACAGTTAGTTTCAGGGAATGAGAAACCACTCCAACATTAGATGTAGACTGTTTAATAAAAGGGGGAATTTCTTTGAAACCAGCATTTCTTGAATTTCACTTCCAACAGGAGCCGTTTGAATCCAGATGGTTGTCTTTTTTAGTAAAAAGCTGGGGGTGTTGTGTCCTTTTATGTTAATATTTGTTGCAGTTCTGGTTTACTTGATGACACACCTTGAGAATATGAGACTCATGACAGGAATAGGAACTATCACAGCCAAGATAGACATCAGCAGTGCAAATGTGGACCTGTAAGTTGGACTTCCCCAGTTTCCCCTGAATGCTGTAACTGAGAGAGAGTGTGCTTTCTGTTCCACATCACTTAGCACATGTTTATGGCTGAATGAATCCTTAAACTATCGCTACATATGGCACGCAACCGATACAAAAGTTAGTTTTCTTCCCACTGAGTCAGGCCTGTCATGGATGTGAGCAGAAGGCACTTGTAGAAAACTGACAAGGAACAATGAGGCTTCACAGTTTGTGGTTTACCATTGAAGTTCTGATAGTGATGCTTTATTTCACCAGGATTATTTCCCCATATGTTGTTTGACAGCTGTAATGAGTTTTATGTGTGTGCACAAAAGCAAATCTCGTCTTGCTTTTATTTTTGCCTATGTGGTATGAGTGCTCAGGCAGATGTGCAACGGGGTGGATAAAAAAAGACTGTCAACAATATCAATTCATCTGCTGGCTTTGACCTGATGGGAACGAGGCCATGGCTGGTTGCGCCTTCCTTATCAGTTCATCTATGTTTACAGGGCCAACCCAGAACTGCTGCCTAAATTTTTTTTTCTCTCTTTTTGCCTTTTGCCGCTATGCCTCTGAGTTTCAGGTGGGCTTTTTGTTCCCTTTTCAGGCAGAATGCAGGCTGTGGGCTGAGGAACAATACTGCGTTCAGAAAGCAGGGAGGAAACTGCACGTAGCAATCCGCTCTTCATTATGTAAGGGAACTCCCTGTCACCTCTGTTTCCCAACCTCCATACCTTTCTCTGGGCAAAAGGAACATCCATTCAGAGGGTAAATTTGCCCAGAAATCTGTTTGTTTGTTTTTCTTTTGGTGGGAATTTTCCTAACCATTAATCATAAACTTGTTTTTGTGTGCAGATGTGCAGATGAATATAAAAAGAAAGGGAATCTGATAATATAAGCAAACATAATACACTACAAAGTAATTCATCATGACTGGATGTATTATATGTAAATAAATAAACAAATAATTGCAATTTAAGTTACAATTTACCTTTTAGAATTGAGCACATTTAGCAAGTTTAACAAGATTCTGCAAGCAAAATTTAGTTATGTTATTAAAGCTGAATTTTGTGTATTAATGCAGTTTTAGTCTATTTTTCAACAGATAAAATGTCTGCATTAAGAAAATCACCAGTAATTGTACCAGCTCAGTTTGTTAAGACAGCACACATGTTTAACCCTTAACTCCTACTGTGTCACCTGCAGCACAAAATGCGTTGTCAGTTATTATTGTAGTACATAAAGGGTTAACACTCCCTATCCAGTTGAATTAACCTTAGTAAGGACAGCTCCATGCTCACTGAAGAGGAGTCCAAGGTTAATGCGCACGTGTTTAGTAACTTTAGATCTTGCAGCACATTCTGTTTAATTTCACTGCACGGACACTCTCACAAGAAAAGCATATTAACCAGGTGAGTGGCTCTTTTAAATGTATAAAAAGAAAAAAAAAGGGAAAAAAGCTGTATTATCAAACAAAAGGCAGGTATTAGTTGTTCATACAAAGTTTATAGCTGCTGTTGTGAACTTTGATCATTTGGTGACACAGGAGGCATTGTAAAAGAACCACATATTTCTGCAAGAAATACATTAGGAAGAAGTATTAAATCAAAAATATTACAATATTTCCATCAAAGAAATCGAAAGACAGTTCATGATGTCAAATAATCAAATCTCTTAATACAAGCTCATTATATTGAGTGTAAAGTTAAACTGACATCAAAGTATCTTTACTCTGTCTTATATATTGAAAGTGAACTGAGCCATATCTGAGCAAAAGTAATAGATTCAATTACTTGCTGCAAATAGAAAATGTAATTCTTTTAATGTTAAAACTGAAACTGATTTAGTTTTTACAGACCAGATAGGCTACTTATAGATCTGATGTCTGAAAAAAATCATTATTGTAATAATAATTATTCTTGGTAAAGACTTGGACGTAAGGTCGGTATTTTCCCATAAAAATATTGAATTATTGAGACTCTAATTTAATAGAGAGAGAGAAAAAAATTCACGTCTTGCACTTTGTACGTTATTGTAAGACATGTTCTAATGAAATGCCCAAATAAAGTTAGAGAAACGCTACCTAATTGAAATTTAGTTTCCTTATGGTTGACATTCATCATTTTGGATAAAAGAGAGAGCTTAGAGCCCAGTGAAACCTTGCATTTTTGCTGAGAATGTGTTGCCTTCAATGCAATCTTTAGCGTCTTGACTCGGACAGAGAGCGGAACGTTTTAATGTAGTTCCTGAGTCCACACGGAATATTTTGATCGTCGCGCCAGAGGGCTGTGAAGTATACAAAGGTGCACCCCGTTGTCTTCTTACCTGTAACGTAAGGTGTCTGATAATGTTAAACTTATTTTTTATTGTAAAATTGCGTATTTATTAAAGCTGGTATTGTGTTTGTCTATAAGGGGAGCAATTTAAAGTCCTTTTAGCGAACAGACTTTTAGACTTAACGTTTGAAACTTAACGTTTTACTTTGTCATTGCCTACTAATTAACACAGTTAGCTTGTTTATGACACTTCATTATACCGTAATGTGAGCGTATCATTTAGCAAACTTTAAATCCTGGGCAGAACTTACATTTATCTATGTGTTCAGACTGAAAGGGCTTGTGTTTGACTAGTGACTAACACACTCCTTAGTGATTAAGTGTTAATCCAATTATCTAAGCTAACAGACCAGCCACATCAGCTTAGTACCGTGTAAACAGTAGACAGCGGATAAATTACACTTTCATTGGACACTGTCTGTCTGTGTTTGATATCGTGTTTCCTCAAGTAACATGAGCTCAAAAACCGAAGATAGAGGTACTGTTTAGTTTCGGTTATGGTCATAGAGCACGTAACTTTTAGAGGAAGGAGTCTGTTAGTGACGTCCAAGGTAATAATGGCTCCAGTCAGATCATGTGTGAAAAGGGCCTCTCTCCCTTTTTTTTATGTCACTGCAAGTGTTTTTCACACAATGTTTTTATTGTTTTGTGTTAACTTTTATGTAATTAACTCATACTTAATCTGGAACTTATTTTCAGTTAAAATCAAACTCAGTATGAACAGATGGTTGAACAAAAGAGGATGTAATGAGTCAGTAACAAAACTCTGTTGTACTCTAATCTATTCTGCAGGCCTGCAGGATGGCTCAGGCAGACAGCAAGGTGCTGGTTCTGGGAGCTTTAGCTGGAGTGGCTGGCATCAGCTTGGCCGTGGTGTGTTACCATGGTTTCAAGTCCAAGCGAAGAAGCTCATGTCCAGGGTTACACCTTAACCGCACTAATCAGCAGGGATCTGGCTTCATGTTGGTGGATGGCCCTGGTGTGCCGAACGGTCAGGCTGAGGTGTTGGAGCGTCTTGAGGCTCTGCTCCAGTGTGTGTCAGAGCTGAAGGATGAGATGAAGGCATTGAAGAATGCTTTGCCAATGCTGCAGGACCAGGTCAGGGAGGAGCTGAGAGAACGTCGAGGCAGTCCTTTACACAGGACCACACCAACACGAAGGAAAAGGCCCGCGGCCACCATCGCCAGAGCTGACGGTCGGAGCTCAGAGGAAGCTGAAAGCGAGGGAGGGTGAGTAATTTTAAAATTGGCGGATTAAGTGTTTTCTTTATTCACTGATAAAACATTTCTCAAAAAATGTGTGAAGACACAGGTCACTCTTCATGCAGCTTGACCCGTAACTCTTGAGTTGCCTGGGCTAAACATGGGTCTGGGTGAGTTTTGTTTAGGTTTACAGAAAATATTTTGGAATAGGAAGTGGGTAAAAAAGCAGCTGATTTAACCCAATGAGGCTTCATGTTACAAGTTTAAAATAAGCATTTCTGCAAGAAAAACATTATGGGCAAAAAAATCTCATATTACTATTAGAAAGAAGAACTATTGCAGTCCAGCACCTGTTTGATGACTGTAATACCATGTATACACAACATCCATAATGCCATCACAGTGAATCCACACTCCACCAGTGGTCAGCGCTTTACAATTAAGTGTATTTCAATTCAGACCAATTTCACAAGAAGCTGCCATTATCTGCACATTTTACTGTTTTTTGAGATGCCAAAAAAGCCAAGTAGCCTGTCAAAAGCAGCTCCTCATTTTTCAGACTCTCTTGAAGAATTTATGCATTCCTGCTATAACTATTCAGGTCACAAAGTGTCCACACTTGACTCTATACTGAGGTTTTCTTTAATTCCATGGACCACAAAACACTGTTGAAACTAAGACAAAAACAAGCTAAAATATTCTTTCAATATCTAGGCTCACAAAATAAACACAAGCAGCACACTTTTCTATTAGAAACAGTCACAGTAGAACATTACTCAATGGTGTACAAAAGAAAATTACACTACAAACAGGTGAAAAAAGAACAGTACAAATCAATGGCAATGTATATACATTGAGCCGAACTGCGCTAAATGCTGTGAGCTACACTTGCTTTTTACAAAACGTCGATTTTATAACATAGTGTAATTGGGGAAAGTCCCCTGTTCATATTATTTAAAAAAAAACTGTGCAGTAACTTTGGCTTTTTTTTTCTCTTAAAAAAACGTAAACATTCACAAATGGTGTCAACTTAGTAGTGCATCATTTTTCTCAGTTCCGCATTGAATATTTAAGGAAATGGCTAGCAAGAGTAAGACTGTGGATAATATTTTATTCTTTTTAATTGTTTTATGTTATTATTTTCATGCATTTTTTTGCTTTTATTTGATCTATAATCAGATATACAGCACTTTGTTCAGCTGTGGCTGGTGTCGAAGCTATATATATTAATTAATGATGAATTTGATGAAGTGGTGTAAAATAACGACAAATAGTACTTGGTAAAGTTATGGATTCTCTAGCATTGCTGAAGAGCCAACAAGAATGATTTCCTACTTGAGCCTGAGGCTGATTCAGAATCCTGAGAAAACCACTGACAAGTCTGACAATATAGATGGTGCATTAGACAGAGAAAAAAAGTGGTGTTTTTTTTTCTTAAACACTAAACACTGTGATTAACAGATCTCAGTTCGGCTCAAGAGCACACATCTGATTATCTGTTGCCACGTTTGTTTTGATGCTAAATTTCAACTCCTTTTTTTCACAAAATGAATCCAGTTTTTTTTGTTTTCATTTCTCTGCAATTTCAGTAGATGATCCAAGTTCTACAAATTCCAGCATCCACTGAAGAGGTATTTCCCAAATAAAGGTTGAACAATTAGTTGGAGGCAGTTGCATCATAGGCAGCCTAGTTGTAATGTTACAGTTTTAGGGGTAGGGTTACTTTATTTTCTTACCTACGTCATGGAATTGGAGTTTTTGACCTATAAATATCTCAAATAGACAATCAATGAAAACAGCTTAAACGTGCAACTCCACCATTTTTTCTTTAATGATTTTATTTGTACTTATTTATTACTTTGCTTTTTTATGTTTAGTATTTTGGGTGTGAATAATATGTGTATAGGGTCTGTGCAATATGCATCAGGGGTGGGAGCATGTGTATAAAATGTGTATAAGATTAGACACTTCTTAACTGTATGACACCGCATTGTTGTTGTGTTATGAAGGCATTAAAGAACACAGCATCGAGCCCAAGACAAATTTATGCCTATGGTGTCAACATAGTATATCGTAATAAGACACAGTTTTGGGGCTTTTAACATGTTTTAAGCAACTACTGTGTACCACATCCAACACGTTTCATCTAATCATTGAATTTGCTTTACTTGGAAAGTAAAGCCAAATCTTAACCCTCAAAAAGTACTAGATGAAATATCTTCCACTGTCTCAGGCTAATTTCTGAGTAGAACATTAATTGTATGCCGTAGCACTCTTTCATCCCAGCCAGAAGTTTGACTTTGATCACGGTAAGATAAAAATTAAAAGTGCTTCAAACTAATGATTCCTTTACCCCAAGCATGGATAGTATAAATAAAATTAGTTTTACGATCAACCATAGGGCTGTTCAAATTTAGTTAGATTTTTTTATATTAAAGTGTAACTTATAAAACCATTTTACATTTTGCTACCAGTTCAGAGTTTGTCTTCCAAATTTGTGATCTTGTTATGGGAGATTAATAATGTAGAATCAGTGTCATCATTACACTCTTTGTCCAGCAGACTACACTGTTTACAATACTTGCTATGAACAGCTGAGTCTGTTTGGTCTGTAATAGTTGTAAGATAGCTGTGAATTTGCTGTGCATTGGTTTATATATCTTCTATTTTTTCCAGTTTATCACTACTATCTTGTTGCCACAGATTCTTGTGATTTGTCTATACAAGTAATTCAGAAAGACAAGCACACACAATATAAAAAAAACCCAAACAAACAAAAAAACACCTTTTCTATCATCTGAACAGGTGGTGAATTATATATATATATATATATATATATATAAAACACTATTTAAGGTTATTTCCACACAAACTCATATATTAATCAGCATGCTATTCTTTTTCTTCCTGTTTTACCTGTTAAACTTGCTGGCTGGTTTAATCCACCACATCATAGTTGGACATTATGCCTGAAGTGCTGCAGAGCTGCAGTCATCCACCTACATCCCCACCTAAGCACCTCGAACTCACGCCAGCCTGAGAAACATTAAACTACAGACATATTTCTTTTGAATGAACCATTTAAAGTCTCATTTAAAAAAAATGTTAATGATTAATCCAATGTCTTCATGGTTTCAGCAGTCAGGCAACATTAAAGCATTTTGTGGACATGACGGGTTTTATCCTTCGTAGCTAAACTCAAGATTTTATCAATCCTGGGCAACAAATTTGAGACCAGATGTGTTTTAACATGGAGATCACTGCTAGGTCTATGTTATTATTGTGTCATTTGATACTTAACCTGGAGTGATCTCATTTTTGCAGGAAGTAAAACATAAAGTCCCTAAAAGCTGTAAAACAAAGTGTCAGTAGCTGCTTTGGAGCAGCTGCTTTGTAGCGGCTACCGACAGAAAGTATGTCTAATGAACATCAGTGCACATTGGTTATTTATTCGTCAGCAACATGTTTGTATGTTTTAAGAATCGCATATCATTCATTGATTGTTAGATTTGTTTTTTGTTGTTGTTGTTATTTTTTTTAGATTAAACAACATTTCCTGATATACAGTTAATTGCAAACATGCAAACATGGGGGATGTCTGTGCCTTTATGTGCAATGAACATTTGACCTGGTTATTTCATATTTAACGTGAAACTTTGTCGGTGGTAGCTCGGAGTTGTGCACACGGCAATGTCGGTGTCTCTAAATGCCAAATGTGATGTATTTATTTTTGTACTTTCTCACCACCTCAATCAGCTGTTTATTAAGTGTAACAGGGAGACTAGTTTTTGTTTACTGTTTAAAAAGATCCTGGAGGAAACCCTGGCATTGCTTTAACATACCAGACACATAATCAGCCTGTTGTTCCATGAGCTTGTGTAGATGAAAAACTTGCCTTTCCAGATTAAATGTTTATTCTTGGTCTTGGATTTTGTGAAATAAATTTCCAAATAAATGCATCTTTTGGTCCACTGCGACTTATAGTCTGGAAAATACAGTCATCACTTTAGGGAATTTGTGCAAAAATACTTTTTTTTATGTTCGTCAAACTCTGCTATCTTTAGGTTTTTATATATATATATATATATATATATATATATATATATATATATATATATATATACATATATATATATATATATATATATATATGCAGCTAAAGAAATAGAAAAAATGTCTTTGCAACAGACTGCAAAGTGCTTAAATATGCACCTAAAAATGAATTATTTGTTAAGTTGTCTGTTATTCGTCAATTTGTTCATCTCTTAGTTGGTTTGTTTTTAGTTTATTGTTGAATAATTAATAGGTTAGGTTTAGGGGGTTACAAACAAAAAGATGTAGTTGTTTGAACATGGTCAGATACAAGTGCTGGACTGAAAGTGAGTGATGAAAACAACCAATGGGTGCAAAAAAACTTTGAACAACCTTTAAAAGTCTGGATAGCTTTTTTTTAAGACTCAAAAAAAGATTGGATGAAACTCTGACTCCCTGGAAGCAAACTCCGAAGAAATCACACAAATACAATACATTTTATAGTTATGTAAAGCACTTGAAATGATTCACAGGCAAACGAGCCTAAATCTAAACCTGAATGTTTTATTACTTAAATACTAGGACTTACTAACTGATGTCAGAATTGTTTATACAATTTTCCTGCAGTAAATGTTCCCTGACCTGTTTCATGCCAGGAGTTGCACAACACCTGTGTAAAGAGTCAAATAGTTTCAAGTCATGTATATTTCTTGGCAGAGGTAGTGAGACAGTTTGTAGATGGTTAATAACACATATGAGCTCTCTTTCATGATGAATAAACTCTTCAGGTCAGCCTGCCTCTACTTATGTTACCATCACCATATGAAGGAGTAATGTAACACTGCCCTCTAGAAGATATGGTTCACGGGTTTTGAGTGACATTTGTCAGCCTCATCAAATGCTCCTAATTACAGTTCAGATTATTATGCTCTAAAAGAAATCACACCATGCACACACCTCACATAATTAAAGAGCCTTTCCCGCCGCTCTGTTATTTGTATGAGCAGTGGGTGTGGGGGGTTAGTTGAAATGGTGCAATGAAGAAATGTGTTCCTCCAGAGGTGCCAATTAACATCCCTAATCCTCACATACTTTTAAAGGGCTTTTCATGTCTGCTCAGCTGGCTTGGAAGTGTTTTGGACGCAACATGTCAACACAATATCCCTACGGGAGCCGAGATACTAAGCGTTAGGTTAAAGTCAGGTTCAGAGATTGTTGAAATCCAAAGCTACGAGATTAGCTAGATTAGGTAGAGAATGCAAGTTTGCAAACAAACCACTTCAACATTGGTCAAAACGCTGCATGTATTCAATTCTAGACGCATGCAACCTCTAATGTTAGAGAAAAAACACACAACAGTGGGCATTGTGCAGGTATGAACAGCATCAGCAAGCTCTGCAGCAGAACATGATGGACGTCTATTATTAATAGAGAAAAGCATGATCACCTCTGGGGCTAATTACTTTTGCTGTCTTAATGATTTCAAAAATTTGCTTCAGGATATTTGGAAGCTGCATAATTGCATTTGCAGCAATAATAGAAATATTCAAATGATTATTTTTTCATCAGTCAACTTTGCCCTGTATGTTTACAGAGATATTTCAAGTGTGACCAAAACTGGCCAGACAGTCTAGCTTTGGTGTGATAACTCATTTTATTTCTTCAGAGATGTCTGCAAACAACAGAACACATAGTGTGACATAATGTCAAAAAGATTGAGTAGTGTAGTGTTGATCATAACAGGGCCCACGACTGAAAGAACCAGCTCCATTGATTCCTAATGCGTTACAGAGACTTCCTCAGTTCTACCTTTCTGCTAGTAATAAGACCCATCAATCACGCCGTCTGTGTTCCAAGCTGTCAGAGGCTTCATCTAAGCATGTCTTGTAGGAACTTGTAATTCCTTGAACAGTTCCCACTGCGTTTACTCAGATCACATCCCTATAGCTGAAGGATATTACAACTTCTTTTTTTCATTTTCCAAAAAAAGCATTTCTGACATTGGATAGTTGTTGATTTAAGCAGATTTAAGCAGAGTTTTTCTAAGTGAGGGGCATGCCTGATCAACACACAATGTTTAGAAAGAGAAAAAGGAGCTCATTGTCTGGTTTGTGATTAAAAGCTTTAGGCAAACTTCCCTGTGACGTCATGAAGGTTTTGTTCCACACCTGTTGGTACCCAACACAATTACATCTATATCCTCAGATTCATTTTTGAATGAAAAGCTCTTAGCCAAACAAACATATTTATTCAGTCGAATTTTAGGAGTCTTATGTATACTGTGAATACAGATTTGACACGTTCGGCTGTCTGATGTGTCTTCAGTCTCCTTGGCCGGCGTCTGACCCGTGTCTGTCGAGTTTGACCACCCACATCTCCCATTCAGTTTCTCTTCTTTGATGGCCCAGACTTTTCTATTATTTCAAAACCTTTAATAATAATAATAACTCCCCTGTTCTTCTACACGGTTAACCTATTTTTGGCAAAAGTATATTTCTCAGATGTTGAATGAGCAATAAATGTTAGTTAATTTTTTCAGGTGACTCCAGTTCTTCTTTAGCTGCACTGCTCTTCCTTAGCTCAATGGCAAGCGAGGCTATAACATAGAACAAACATTGAAAAAAATAAAAAAATTAAACAGTACAATAGCTCCATTGTCAACCATTAATTTCAGCTCAGTTCCTCTGCATTGATTTTGAGTGAGTGGAGGAGCTTCCTACGTGACATTTCCATTCAGTCCCAGCTCAAGTCATTCGTTCAGCTGCCCCAGATTGGAAAAACATGTACTGCAGTTGGGAGCAATGAAGTAACGTAACAACCAGCCATGACAGCCACCACAGAGTAATTCTTTTACCACATATAGGTTCTATAAATCTTGTGCTTTGCTGGTTCTGTCTTCTAAATAGCAGGTTGTAGGTGCTGTGCTCTGATGCATTCAATAGAAAATTGGAAATTCTAACTTCATCCCTATCTGTACAGGCCTCCAAAAGGTCTAGTCATGATTTAAACATGCAAATACTAGCAGAGCATTGTTAGGTTGTTCTTTTTTAAGTTATGTAAAATTGGTATTTCACATTATTCACATTAATGTCAGTACCCAAGCGTTATTCACTTTTACTCTGTTTTCTTTTCTTTAGCTTTTTTGGTGTTTTCTGTTCCTTTTTGTTTGTTTAGATGTTTAGACTGAATATAAAATAAACTATCTTAAAATTCTATATACCAAGACACCATAAAGAAATAACTTAGGTCTTAGGTCATCTCATCTGTTTACATGAGCCTAATTACATTTTTGGCAAACTGACAAGCAAAATTCTTTTCTAAACAAACGAGTACCACCCCCAGTTTCCATACTAGCTATTTTAGGAGCGCAGTTTTACCACGTCATAAAAGATGTGCTATTTATAGTTTTGCAGTAGAGATGAAACTAGCACGACAGCATCAACACAAACAATGAATTACTACCTTCATTATTAACTTGCAATGCAATCCTGAGTTTGAGAAATGAAAGACAGGTTATTTGTCATCCACATTTGTTCCGGACATAGCGAGAAAGCCAGCAATGCTGTCAGCTAGGTGATTCAGCAGCATGGAAAGTGGGAGTTAACACTTTTCCCTGTTGAGCCTTCAGATGGATAAAGGATGAATAAGGGGAGTCTCTCCAGTCAGTCAGGCATTGTTGAAAGGCGGGCTTTCATCGGTGCTGTCACCAGACACAGGACAAACGGGACTGCATGTCTCGAGGCCCAAAGAGGTTGGGATAGTAACTGGGGTTTGTTTTGTACAGGGTAACCATGGTGGTTGCCATTTCTAAACTCTATTGAGAGATATTCCCCTTGCCCCTTGGGGTCTCTAGACTAAATAGCTGATCTCCTTCTTGTACTAAGCCTGTTGAAAATTAAAGTACAAGGTTTTCAGTCCTCAACTTTACAGAAAATGTAACAAAATGTCTTTAACAAATTGGAAAAAAGGAAACGTTCTGTATTAAACTATTTTGGTATTGATGGAGGCCAAAGGTTTTGACTGCGCCACAATACTTGACACTGTGAGAATTTCTTCACAGTATGAAGGACATCTTCAATTATTCTAAGGAAATAAACAACCTCATTTTACTGTCATGAAAACATGATTATATTGCACTGCTGCCAATAGATTGCCCAAGATGTTAGACAGTAGAGCTTTAAAGGATATTTAAAACCCATTTTCCACAAACTGATTCAATGTTTTGAGGTCTTAATGACAGTGCAGCAGCTCATTTTCTTCCAATAATTTAAAGCACTGTTCAAGCAAAAACTTAAAAATCAGAAACCATAGCATTTTCTCGTAAGCTTAATAGTTACTTGAGACAACCAAATTTATATTCTCAAGCACAGAAAATCCTATTTTTCACTTAATGTATTAGTTGGACAAGTATTCCTGTACATTTATTACATGAAATATTAGAAGGCAATGGTTTGTTAAAACTTTGCTTTTAAAGTGAGAACCCTTGTTTATTTTCATTGTATATTACCATAAAATAAATATATATGGGGTTTAAACTTTAAAGATTAGCTATTTAATGATAGCATCATTTTAATACCCAACAACTGAATGATTCAATCGGTATAAAAAATAATGATTAGCAGCGTAGTGCAAGCCTCCTGTTTGTTGTTGCTGCAAAGTCAGACATGCTTGATGAATCAGCTATCAGAGCTAACAAATGTTGTGATTATGACTTTAAGTTGTACAAAGTTACAGACTCAGCTGTCAAACACTAACCAAAAGTGTTTAACTAGCTTATGTTTTCCCCCGATCTGGAGTTTGGTTGCACTGAAAAACTTCATTACTGTTCATGTGTGACTCACAGCAGGACTTGCTGCTATGTTATAAGCTCAGTCTGTGTTGAAACTACTGTTCATTCATTTTTCACTTGCAACAATAATAATGATTCACGCACAAGCATATAGACATTATATAAACACACAGTGATACAATTAGATTCTTAGCTTGTCTTGTCTTTCATCTCAAGTGATTCATGAGCCGTGGAATGGCGTGACAGGAATGCGCTGATCACTCACTACTGCACTGCCTGTTTCTCCAGCTCCATTTGTAAATAAACTGCAGGGAGGGATGGGAAGTGGACAGCTGAATGAATGAAAGGACTGGAGGATGAATGAATCTGGGAAGACTGGTAATGTGACAGTTTTGCTAAAGTGCCTGCTGCATTTTGTTGCAAGGTAAAAAAAAAAAAAAGTATTTATTTGCCAATGAATGATTTGAACCTTGCTGCAGGTTTTTGGATTTATAAATTGTCAGGTTGTAAAATGATGGTATGAAATCAAAATAAAGGAAGGATAGAGCAAAGTTTAGTTTCTTATAGAGTCACAGTGTTTTTTTTTCCTGCTAAGCTACTAAAAATGAATAAATCATAAACCAATGAATCAGCTGGGTAATGTTATCCTCCATTTGTTAATCTTGAAATATCTGTGTTAAACAAACTTGGATTTATGTGGGATGATTTTTAAATGAAAATATAGAACTGTTAATATGATTCAGTCTTGCTTTTACAAGCAGAATGAGAGAAAAGAAACAGAAGTGTTTCAGCCTTTGAAATATGTGAAACAAAATGGTAATTTTTTTTCATTTAAATGGAACAAGTAGTTTACATTAAATTTAAATTGGAGAATAAAGATAATATGCAGCATATATAATTCTATATTCGCTGAAGTGAAGTTTTTGTCCTCCCACCTGCTGAAGTGTCCTTGTCCTTGTGGTGATAGATGAAGAACTTAGTATAGCCTAAAAAGGGTCTTATAATGTGTGTGGGATAGAGAAAATGTGGCATGTGTAAAAGCATGTAGAGTGGTAAAATACCACTAAATAAGTGCTATATCAGTACTGTCCATTTACCGTACATACTTATTGTCCACGTCTTTACAGAAATAGCTTTGGCTTCATTTATTTAACCCCAAGTCCGACCATACAAGCTAAGAGAAATTACAAAAAAGACCTTCATCTCATATGAAACGTAAGAGTTCATGGCAGTACTATTAGAAAAGATCAGATTGGCTGGTTTGGAAGAGAAATGACTCACCTGGCAGCAGAGCTTAGGTCTGCAAACTGCACCTGAACAAGACCTCTGGAACAACGTCCTTTGGACAGATGAGGCCACAGTGGCCTCACATCAACAGTGGCGGATTTAAGCTTATTTTGCAGCCACAGGACTTGGACACCTTGCAGCTAAAGTGTTCTACAGTCAAAAATGAACCCATCTGTCTTCGGCCCCCTGTCATTACCTTTTACACTTCAATAATACACAGCACAATAAACCATATAGTCAAATTACATTTGTTTATTTTTCTTTGCATTTTGTTAAAAGGCCAAGTAAAGACGTATGTTTAAAGAAATTAGAATTTTTTGCCCATTAATTTTTGGGTCGGGCTTTAATAGATTTACTATAAAAACATAAAAATGTATCCAAACAAACAGAAAAGATTTCCTTCATCTCAGAGCCATTTCTGTTATTGACTTTGTCAATCACAGCGCTTTATTTTTTCTTGACTGAAGAAAATCTTTGCAGCACAGATGTCCTATTTTTCATGTAATCACAGCGCTTGGGGTTGATTATATGTGTGCTAGAAGGTGGAGTTAGCGAGCAGCCCTCAGCACAAGGTACCTGTTGGGCCCACAGTGTTAAAGTCTATAGCCCGCTCTGACACATCCCTTTTGAACCATGGCTCACGGCTCCAAATATTCCCATAACTGCCAGTGACGCAAATGCAGCTGCTGCCAACACTTAATTGAAGCTTTTAATAATTTTACCTGTGTCTGTTTCTTTTGATTTTCACCTGTAACTTTAATGCAGCTACATTTCTGCCCTTGCCTCTCAAGTGTTAGTGTTGGGTGTCAGCACATTTTTACAGTGGTTGAAAAGGCACCATAAAACATGAAACGCGAGTGTTGCTGTTGCATGCCTCACCCTGTTAAACAAGTCCCCCTGTGTTCCTGGAAACTCTTCAGGTGTCTGAGGTCACCAGCATAAATTTATAAACAATTAAGTGGCCTACTTATGTAAACATACCTGATGCCATTTATGTGTAAACAAGTTGTGAAGACTGATCCTTTTTAATCAGCACCTGGCAGAATGTGGCACATAAAAATGTCCTTTATGACAAGATTGCTTTTGACTTTGATTGCTCTAAAACTCCTCTGCTGAAGTGTGCTCATTAGGTTTTATTAAAGAAAGCACAAAACAGTTGTTGTAATTCAGTACAAACTCCCAGCATTTAGGCTGCTTATTGATGCACAGCTACCTGATGCAGGTTAACATTAACCTCTGCTTTCTGATTCACATCAGAAAGTAATTTTTAAGTGTGCATGTTGACAGAAGACGGAGGCTGCAACTTTGCTTTTAATAACTGTATATTTTTTTACAGGTATATGACTGCACTGACAGACTCAGATGATGAGAAGCAAAGCAGTGGAGAACAGAGTGATGAAGAGCAGCCTGTAGATAAATTATCCGTCTTCCTTGAGAGAATTGACTGTTTGCATCAGGGCTGTGAGTCTGACAAAAAGCAAAGTCTCAACATCCTTCTGGAGCAACGAGAGGAGGTGTGTATGCATTCAGTTCATGGATGTTTGTGTCCTTGCAGTTCAATACGGAGTCTTGTGTCATAATACTTTGCTGTGTTTCTCTAGTTTGGACAGAGTTCAGAATTTCTTTGGCGGCTAACTCGAGCTTACTGTGACATTCATGACATCAGCTCCACTCTAGAGGAGAAGAAGACCCATGCAGAAGCCGGTAATATAAAAAAATCTTGTTTAATGCCACATTTGCCAAGAACTTCACTATGTAAAACACAACTGATACACTGACCACATAGAAAATTAAATAGAAAACATAAATTTATCATCATCATCATATCATAAATCTCTGAAATTCCTTCATCCAGTTTATTGAAGTTGTTGTTTTTCTACAATAAATTGACAAGAATTCAGTTTTTTGAAGGACAAGCTTTAAACAAAGTTTTAAATTTTAAGGTGTTTTAGTGTATGATGGACTCAGGAAAGGAAAACGCAAGATAAAATTTAAAGCCTTGTTTGTCTATTTATCCTTTATACTAGCTTAACTGTAATACATACTAACCTGACAAGAATAGCATAATGGTGATGCTAAATAGACCCTCAAGAAAACTTCCTTGTCTGCTAACTGTTGGATCTAGCTTAAAAACAAATTTAAAAAGCCCGAACTGCAATAAAAATTATGACTCAGCCTGATTGTGCCATTAAGTCCAGTGCCCTCAACTAAATATAAAAACAAGGTACAAAACTAAACTGTATGCCTCACATTTGCAGGGTTTTCATTTACCTTCATAGCAAATTAGAAGAACTCTTTAGAAAAGTTGCAAAACACTAAAAGTGAATGTGTGTGGTTGTAATACAGTATAAGAAGTAGTTGTCCTAAATAGGTAGCAAATCTCAAGAAGGAATAACAAAATACTATGGTGGATGTTTGTAAGAGGAAAATAAAGAGTTCTCTTTCTCTTTCTATTGTCTAGGAAGATGGTAGTCAGTCATGCGAGTTCATTATTTACCAGCTCAGACAGGAAACAGCTGGTGAGTCATGTCATTTAGATCTTGTGCAGGTTAGACATAATTAGCAGAAGTTTTTTCATGCCCTGTAAAAAAGGATTAGGTGAACACTATATCAAGAGACGAGCCAAACTGCATCCAAGCTTGTCCTTTTATTCACATGTAGCACAGAGAAAAGGGTAGTGCTGGAGGCAGTGAAGAGATAATTAACATTTTTCTAGATAGTTACATTTAATTGCTAAAATGTAATAAAACTCTTTAAGAGTAAAAAAAATAAATAAATGAATAAATAGATAAAAAAACCTGAAAAACTGTGTTACTCAGTCCAGGTCCTCAGGACCCACTGCACTGCATATTTTATTTAGGTGTGTTCCTACTCCAACACACCTGATTGAGATTCATGAACTTCCTCATTAAGTTCATGTTAATGAAACATTTATTCCATTCAGGTGTGTTAAAGAAGGGTTAACTCTAAAACATGCAAGGCAGTGGGTCCTGAGGACCTGGATTGAGAAACACTGATTTATAGCACTTGTACAACAGTTAAATAAAAGATAATCATTTCAGCGACTACCCTCCACAGTTTGGACAACCATATTTTTGTGATGAGAAGATGTTCAGTCTTTAGGTACATAATAACTGACCTCATGTACTATTAAATAATACCCACGTGCCACGGCTAACGTTATCACTGTTGAGATTAAGTGTGAATACAATGTGAGAAGCTCAGCATAACCATGACCATGTGTCTGAATGACAGAATCCTGTCACTTAAACAGACTGATGAGCTGTCTCTGCTGATGACAGAACACTTTTCCCTGTGACCTCCTTTGTCAGTCACTGAAATGTTTACCGTAGACCACACTGCTTTTTTGTCTCTGAACGGAGGCTGTAATGTGATGCTTGTGAGGTTCAGACTGGATTGACCTGCTTCTTTGTACCATAATCCTTCCTCGTCAGTACGCCTTTAATCAAAGCTGACCAGGTTTTCCTGCAAAGACACCTGTGTCAAAGTATTTGACTGTGTTAGAGACGTGGATATTTAAAGAAGAGGGCATCATATTTAACATTCATTCAGATATTAATAGCAGAAGGAATGAAACACTTTCCATTGAGTAATGAAGGATTTAAAACTGAATTCTTCTGGATTGTATTTAAGGTGGCTTATGTTTTTATTGCTTTAGTGCAGTACTTGGTGATGTTTTTGAAATACATGCAAGCTTTCGTGTTTTAACACACGCCTTGATGCACTAATCTTCATGCTGTTCTTCTGTCACGTGAACACGGATGGCCAGGGTGCAGACCTAGCTCTGGTTTTGTGTTACATTAAAGGAATCCTTATCTCACTCTGTTTCTTTCCTCTTAGGGAAAAATGTTGGTGAGGAGGCAGTGAGCTTGAATCCTACATGTGCTGAAAGTCACCAGTGGTGGGTTTTACCTCTTCTTTCCATTACCTTATTTTATTTGATAAGCAAGTAATTATTTAAAAGTTGGTTAAAGTTCGAGTAGTGTTTCTGACTGCAGCTTCAAAAGCAAATCAATCAAGAATGCATTCAGCACAAGGTCTGATGGCATGCGACGTATTGTCACTAAACCTTCATAATGTGAACATATCATATAGCTGAGGTTAAATCCAGTTAGACTTTATGAGTAAATGTGAGGAGACAGGTTGAAAGCATAAAAACAGGTACTTTCTCCAGATGATTGGGTGTGGTGGGGGCTAAACTTTTGAGTGATGTCTTCTTATAACGAAGCAGCTGTTCCTCTGCCTTTGAATGACTGTGATGAGGTTAAACTCCAAGTTTGACAAATGCAGCAGGTCTAAATAAAGGGGAATCTGTCTGAGAACTCATAAACATAGATGGCAAAATGACTTAAATGTTCAATTTTGCTACTTAATTCTTGAGACCTAACCAAATAACACTTAAATTTAAATAGACAGGATATCACTACAGGTAATGCAGGCATGCATATTTGTGAGATAACAGGAGTTTACCTTCCAAACACCCCCTCATCCACTTGATGTAAACACAGGCAAGGTTAACTTGGCTTACATAGACTGACAGTTACACTGGAAAGACTTGTGTGATTAATGGACTGCTGTAATTACAGTTGCTGTTCTTGTATGTTGGTGGTTACTTCACAGCACAAGCTGTGCACACGAGGATATACAAGTGGTAAATGTTGCGCAAAGGCATTTACTTGCGTGCCATGTGCTTCTTTGATTTTTGTAAACAAAGAAAACCTACAACCTCAAATCCAAAACAACTGGGACACTTTGTAAAATGTAAATAAAATCAGAATGCAGTGATTTGCAAACCCAATATTTATTCAGATTTTACTATTTTGTGAAATCTTCACTCATTTCGAATGTGATGGCGGCAAAACTAAAAGAAAAAGTTTGAATTTACTCGTTCACGTTTACCACTATATGATGACCACTTTTTTTAAACAACAATCTGTAAACATATGAGAACTTAGGAGGCCAGTTTGGACCTTTGGGGTACAAACATTTTCTTATGTTTTGTCTGATATAGGATTCTGTCTGCGCAACAGTCCACTTTTATGAGACACAGAGTGTCTTTTCCAAAAGGTGTACTAAAAAGCCATGGAACCCCTGCCCTACGCCTTGTTGAAACCATGCTTAATTTTATGCTTTCAAAAGTGAGATTCTCACCATAATGAATGTATTCTGGCTGAGTACTGTCCTTCCATAAAGCCAAAGTTAAATTAACAACATATAGCCCTACTTTTCCTCCCTAAAATACGGACAATGTATGAACATTAATTACAATGGCTCTTATTGTTCAAAGCCTCTGGGACCCTCTGTGCTCTTTGGGGAGCTCTTTTGGGTCTCGGACTGCAGGTTGGGTAACCCTAACCCTAAAATGCTTGTTTATACTAGGTTTGTTACTGACCTTTTGCTAGTTTACCTAATTAGTTGCCTAACGTGTTCCTTCAAATAGAGGAACAAAAGCTGCTAATGGACTAGTTTTGCCCATGTATTTGCTGTATGACTAAGGCTATATAAATAAAATCACTTTTGCTATTAATTAGCAGTCTAGAGTGGGCCTGATGGCAAGAATTCCATGTGTATTTATGCAGGCTCCAGTACATTCCTCGTTTGACACACCTCTCATGTCAAAACTTGACTGCTAATCATGCACATAATCCTTTGTTAGAACACAGAAATAAAGACTAAAAATACATGACCAATAAAATGATATAGAGCTCTTTGTATTTATTTGAGTTTAGTTTTTCTTTAACATTGGTATATTGAGTTAAAATGACTTCCAAGTGACCAGTATGGGAAAGTCTGAGAAAGATACTACCAAATTTAACACGCCTGCTCCCCATTAACACCTGAGAACTTGTAACACTAACAAGTCACATGACACCGGGGAGGTAAATGGCTAATTGGACCCAATTTGGATATTTTCACTTGGGGGTACACTCACTTTTGTTGCCAGCCGTTTAGACATTAAAGGTTGTGTGTTGCGTTATTTTGAGGGGAAAGTAGATTTACTCTATTAAACAAGCTGTACACAGACTACTTAACATTGTGTCAAAGTGTCATTTCTGCAGTGTTGTCCCATGAAAAGATAAAATTAAATATTTGTAGAAATGTGAGGGGTGTACTCACTTTTGTGAGATACTGTATATAGCATATATATATATATATATATATATATATATATATATATATATATATATATATATATATATATATATGTGTGTGTGTGAGTGTGTGTGTTTTTTTATTAACTGTATTTCTCACAATGAATCACATTCCCTTCCCTGCCTACTTGCATATGAGGTTTGCTCATGAGAAACAGGCTAATTATTTATTATTGAATAATTAGCGTTTGTTTATGCACATACCGCAGCACTCATAAAAAGCTGTGTTTGTTTAGTTAATTAAGTGCAACAGCTTTAAAAAAGATTAATGCTTAATCCTGTATCCACTAATGGAATTTCTAATAATCTTAAACCAATCGCAAATGCTGCGTTGGATGGACAGGATATAGTTGTTAAACTTTTTGAGGTAGGAGGCGAAGGGGACTGGGGTTGGTGCCAGCTAGTGTTGCAAGGAAGTTTATGTCTAAGATAGCTGTTTACTTAGAGTACAGATGCCGTGAGAAAAACTTGTCACCTGTTTTCATGAATGCCAGGTCATCAGTTTGACAAATGTTGTTTAAACAAACCTGAGCAAACCTGTTTCGGTGTATGTTAGCATAATGTGCTTGTGAATACACAGTGTATTTATGAAAAGTGCCTTTTCTCTGACTTTGTACCACTTCAAGGGCCAAATAATCTAGAACAAATATGCCTCAATGTGTCGACTAAGTCAGGGTTCTTTTTAGATGTTGTATGTTTATAAGTCTGGGGTTAAGAGTGCGATTTTTTTGCTGTCATCTGTTTGGACAGCAGCATTGGAACCAAGATATCAAAGAAACAAACTTCTAATAAAGGCTGGTTCTATGCTGGGGATTCCTTCGGAGCCTCTAGAGATGGATGATGCAGAAGTAGCTAAACATAATAAACACTGCACATCCTCAGCGTGGATAAATACGTAAAAGCAATGATATGTTCAGTTAGAGGCTTCTTCAGCTCTGCTTCAACAAAGAATAAAAGAGAACATTCCTGCCCAAAGCCGTAGCAATGACAGCTTGCCATGATGGATTATTTTTTTCATACTGATTTTATTTATATTGCAAACGCATAATTTCCTTTATGGATCAATGAAGTGCAGTTCAATTCAACAAAATGTAACAGAGAAGTGCAGGTTCATTGTGACTTAATCTGGTGGACAAATAACATTTTCTTTTCTCATTTGTCATCATCCTTTTTATTGGCATAAGCTGTGAAAGTGAATGAACAGGTAATCTGAAAATGAAGTGCCTTCACTCATGGGCTGCATGTTTAACATCTCTTTATACTTAATTGCAGAAGCACAGGCCATTGCTGGTACTGCAGACATACAGTTGTTCTAGGAGAATGTGTTTTTGCACATACTGCGGATCAGTATTTACAGCAAGAGGTGTTCTGAGAATTCAATATTAATAAAGGTTTGTGTGTGTAAAAAACATGCAAACTCGATAGCACACGCAAAAACATGTTGCAGTTGATTTACTGTTAAATGGACAAAATAATGCACACAATCCATTTAGCATGTTTGCGCTTCATGAATATGCAATACAGGCATTTCTGCCAGCAAGTGCAAAATATTAGGAGGAGCAGATGCAAACAGATCAAGAGAGCACATGCAATGTGATTTTCCGAACATGAAACTGATTGCACTGGCTAATTTTGCATTCATATTTAGCATGTCCGAAAGGCAGGTATTAACTGTCACAACTTTATGCAAAATTGGCTGCGGTTATTGTTGCAAGGAGGGGGCTAGACACCTCAGAGACAATAGAGAGATCACATGTTTTCTGATGGTGTTAATATTTTTGGAATGCCAGAGGCAAAGTTTATTGAAACATGTGGCTGTGTTGAATTGGTGGTGCACAGGATGGGCTGTTGCTGCCGCGCTCTGGGTCTGCTGACACTAGAGCCCTCCCCACCGCCTGTACCCCATCTTCCATCCCTCTCTTAAGGGCTTCAGTCACAATCATCAGTCCAGATACACTGACCAGCCGCCAAGTGTGTGCTGCAATGCTCCCCTATTAGCGCACACAACACTTACCTCATGTATAATGAAAGCTGCTGCAGGAGACACATTTATTTGCTCAATATTTCTTGGGCTGACAGTTTTATTTCTTCGATTAAAACTATTGTTTTGTCACATACCTTGCTTTGCAATCAGCTCTAGTGTGTCATACCTGATCCAGTCATCTGCTCCTCACAGTGTGAGCTTCACCACTTGCTAGATATTGGTCAGAGCCATCTCCTGTGCCAGCCCCAATTTGTCTTATTTGCTGAGGTTTTATTATAAGAAGTTTGATTTGGAACTTTGTCTTCTGTCTTATCACCTCCTCTCAACCTTATCTGGTGTTCTTTTTCTTTGCTGTAGCTCAGCAATATTTTTATTTGCCTCGTCCACTAACATCTGTATGTCCATCAGGTCAAATTTTATTTTGAGTTTTTGACTATCCTGTTATGCTTCTAAACTCTCTGCGGCGAAATCATAACACACACTAAATCCTAATTTGATACTGCTGTTTGCACCTATTATCAATTGTGCCAACATTCTTAGCTGATCACCGGCAAATCATAAACAAACAACTCGTGCAATCTATTTGTGGTTACAGGCAATTTTGCGCTCTTTATCAGGGATCTTAGTTAATCAGCCCTATGAGTTCAGTCCAAGTATAAGTCTGTGGAGTCACAACAAACTACTGTGAACAAGCTACAATTAATTAATTAATTTAAAAAATCAATATATTGCAGAAATGTTTTATGAATGCTGCAAAATGCTATCAATCACATCCTATAAATGTCCTATGTGTTTTTGTTTTTTTTTTAAATACATGTCCCCCCGCACATATTTAGTGATTGATTTTGTAGGATATATGCAGCAAAGTTTATATTAGAAGCATTATAAACTTTCATGGCTGAAGCTTTGTCTTCATTTTATTTACCAAATACATTAATACCTATAAATACATTTCCTCAGAGTCCTTTGTACTTCTAGAGGTGTTGATTGACATGGATGTAAACGGTAGCTCTACTGGTTGACGACAGCAGTAGGAGGCAGTATTTGTAGTTCAAAGAGCACCACTGACATAAATACTACAAGTGTGGTCCATTTTTAGGTTTTTTGTGCGTGCCGGAGTCAGCACCTCCCTTCTCAGTTTTCATTCTTTCAAAGCACTTCTGTTGTGTCTACCTTATCACTGTCGTTGACCTCTGTTGTCAGCCACTTCATAAAAGATAATGCCTGACATGGTGTCCATTATTGGGAATTAATGTACAACAAAAGAAGTTGATATGTGGACCACAAGTGGGGTGTAGTGTTAGATGTGCTTTTGTTGGAATAAACATGTGTGAGTATAAGAATACATTAGGTTTCATGGGAGGATTTCATGGTAGTGAGCGTAAAGCCTGTTTGTATAAACTCAGTACGCTGACAGTCTGGGGGATGTGATTACATTCTTGTAGCAACAGGGGCAAAATAAAAAATTCTTGTAGCACCAGCTTTGTTTATAGCTGTGTTTAATGATTCGGATGTGTGAATTCAGCCTGTGTAAATCCCTGACTATAAGGCCTCATTGATGGTGCAAAAGCCATGGATTCAGCCAGGAGACTGTGGCAGTGCCAGTTAAAGGAGGGGAGGCTAGGGAGTTGCTTTAATTTTAAACAGGTACCTCGTCACTCGTGGCAGTGCTACACTGTTCTCAGTAGCAGTGGAAAGCCTCTGTGTGTGTGTGTGTGAAAGAGCAGACCACACTCTGCTCTCTCTTTCCTGTAGGAACACTTGAGCCTCAGCCACAAATTCCATCCTGTATACAAAGAAAATAGTATCATCTCACTTTGTCATGGGTTGCGTGTCAGCAAGCTTCACATACTTCCACACATTGTCACACAATTTCGTCACGAATCTGTTGATTTCTTCCTTCTGCTTCTGTATAGGTCTTAGCTTGGAGGCCTGCTTGGTACCCTCTTCTTCGAATGAAGCCTCTATGTTTGGATTTGAAGGCTGAAATCAATCTCAGTTCCTTCTAAACACCTGACACTTTGGGCACTTTGGACACTTTTGTTTTTGCCCAGTAGAGTAGGGGATTTCATTGAGCTGTAATAAAATTGTCTAAAATTGTGCAATAAAGTGGTCTAACCTCCCTTCCCCTGTCATGTTTTGCTGCTGCTCACCTTCCCCTCCCTTTTGATATTTCCTCTTTCTTTTCTTAGAGTCAAATAGAGATTGTATTTCAACTCTGAGTTAAAAGGAAAAGATAAACAAGAGCAAGTAGGCCCCTGAGGGTAGACACACCTCTATACACCTTCACATCCCATCTCCTCTTGCTTCTCTCTGCCCCCACCTGTGCGTCTCCAGTAGAAGCCTGGTACTGTTTCACCCGGTAACAAAAGATATGTTGCATAACACCAAAAACAGCCCATGCTCTACATTCTGCAGGGTACGGATAGGTCACTTTTAGGTGTGGACATTTATATTTATAAACTGACTCACAGATTTGCAATGATGACAAACTTTGACATATATCCGCTACTTCCTTTCAGTCCAGGTTTTGAGATGATACACTGATGTGATCGTGAGTTCTTCCAGCTCTGTAGCTCCTTGGCTTGCATACTTCTTGGTAAACATTACCAGAATTGCTACAGCTGGATAATACTAATGCAAGATGCAAAAATCTGGATGTTGAGCAATCTGTCCTATAGCTCTCACCTGGGCAGCACTTGATCTCGATCATGATTACTATTTATCTCTGGTATGTTGCTCTAGTTGGTCTCCTCATCTCACCGCTGCTTGGATTTATTGCATTTAATCACATCAGCAGATTACAACATGTTCCAGACAGGGGTGAATGACTAAACATTTAGCAGAAATCTTTAAGAAAAATTGCAGGTAGCTGAGTACATTTGTTAATTGTTAACCTTTTTGATTCACCAGTCAAATTCATTGAGGGGACAACAAGACAAAGACCAAATCACTAAACAAACTCTGGATTGTGCCTAAATTAGAGCATCGGCAAGGAGTACTTCCTGTGTATCAGCGTGTTAATTAGTGGTAATAATTTATTTTGGGTATTTCTGTGTATAATAGTGGCATTGTGCAGTAGTGTTGTCGAAAAAATTGTTTTTCAGATATTAATTGTTCCTAAAATTTTGTATCTAGTTAGATATTAATTAGCATGGGTATTGATACTTAAATGCCACTTTGGTATATAAAGACTGGATCTCTCTGCACAAACTAATAGAGCTTTAATGCATTTTATTGTTGATGTCTTTTCTTATATGTATTAATATATATTTTGTTGTATTGTTTGGATTGTGTTTTAGTGGTGTTCTGACTGATTAAAAAAATATCAAATAGTATCTAGTATCAAGACGTAACCCTATTGTACAGTGATTTTACAGTGGTGGGCAGTGTTTTCGTTTGTATTACCAACAGAAATGTCTTTGGATTTTTTATGTAATAGATCTGCACAAAAAAGTCCAAATTGAATGATTAATCACCATTTGCGACTATACCTGAAATAAGCTCTTTTTACTGTACTCTATCAACAGAAAGAGCAAGCCAAAGCTCACTTAGGCTTTTCTTTGCATCATGATGATCACTTTATTTGTAATAATCAGTTAAAAATGTCATAAAATCAAGATCTTATAAAATATATCTCATTTGTGCCAACCACTTTCTGGTCAGTGCCCCTGTCTGAAACCCCCATCAAAACTTTTCTAGACTCACCCCTGCATAGCTGAAGTATAAATCCTTTCTACCATCTGTCAGCTACTTTGTTAATGAAGGGTCCAGCTTCGATTTCACCACATTCATGGTCCATAAATGATTGGACCTGTGTCTTCAACATTGCACATGCCTTTGCTTCCTTTTGCTGTTTTACTCTCACTAGATATCTGAACCTGATCTGTCTTCATAGATGTGCATATCTGTCTGATGACTAGTAGATTTTATAGCTGTTTCACTAGCAAACCCCATTAATACTGAAAAGTTCTATGAAATAAAGGCAAACAACTTAAATAGGCTGTTATCAGCATTCTTATTTTTCATTCTTCAGCTTCACGTGATAGTGACATGGATCTGATTGACATGAAACTGATAAATGTTGCCTACCTTTGCTTGCATAATACTTTTGGATAAATATGTGCTGGTGTGAACCATGGACTGCTAATTTCCTCCTTCTCAGTTGAATGATAAACAAACACAATAAAAGATGCGGCACTAGCGACAGAAAAGCCGATCAGCTGATCACTGACAGAAGGGGGGGGGCTGCCATGCTGCATTGGGAAGACACGGAGACGACCAGAACAGTGACGTTTGTGCAGAACTATGAGAAAAGATTTTGAAAAAATGCTGGAAAAGTGCAGGTGTTAAAACCTCCTCATCCCCTAAATGATGCCCTAAAATTCATCCATAGAGTGAGCCAGCTCATCTCTAGACAGCTCCATGTATCGCCATCACAATTGATGGATGATGTGCATGCATCAAATGTGTTAAAAATTTTAACTTAATTAATTACATAAATTAGTTACCACCATTAACGCATTATTTTGACTGCCTTAGTTGGAATGGGTTCACCATCCCCAAGCATCAATCCAACTGAAAATCTGTGGCATGACTTAAAGATTGTTGTACACCAGCAGAACCCCTCCAACTTGAAGGAGCTGGAGCAGTTTGCTTTGAAAAAAATGGCCAAATATCCCAGTTGCTGGATGTGCCAAGCTCATAGAGACACCATAGGAGTCTCACAGCTTTAAATGCTATAAAAGGTGTCCCTACAAAGTACTGACTAGGAAGGAATGAAACGTTATACACACTGAAGTTTTCTAGTTTTCTTCATAATGAGTCTCTAACTAAATATATTATAAGTTGTTTAATTATTTTTATGAATTAATTATTTGGGCAATTTCCCACAGCTCAAAGTGGAGTAAAATCATTGCTTATGAGTTATAATTCACTTTACAGGTATAGAGATAGGAATAAGCAGGGAATCTTCAAATTTGAGAGGCTATCACTACCACATTTTTTGTATTATTTTAAGGAGCTCTCAGATAAGTTTAGATAAGTTAGATTTAAAAATTCCCCATCCTTTCATTAATGCTTAAATCTTTAGTTTAATTATATTCACATTTTATTCTTAATATTTTTCAGGACCCTGGACAGCGCTCAAAGTGCAGGCTAAAATAATTAAATCTAGCATGTTGTTATTAATATGATTATGAAAATATAATAAAATTGCCTACTACCTGGAAATTATGCCAGAATATTGTTGCTTTGCATGTATTTTGATCATCAATCAGATCGCGGGGAAAAGGAAGTGATCATGGTGCCATATTGAAAATTTCTACAGTTGATCCTGTCAGTGACATGATTTTATTCACTAAGCTTCATATGACAAATGCCAGTTTCACTGTTGCAGCAAAGAAAAGACAATAAGATATTTCATTGTGGCTCATTTTAAAGTTCCATCCATCCATTTTCTGTACCGCTTAGTCCAGTTCATGGTCGCGGGGGAAGATGGAGGGTATCCCAGCAATTAGCAGGCAAGAGGCAGGTACACCCTGGATAGGTCGCCAGTCCATTAACCTAATGTTCATGTCTTTGAACGGTGGGAAGGAAGCCGGAGTACCCAGAGAGAACCTACGCATACACGGGGAGAGCATGCAAACTCCACACAGGTTAAGATTTCTCATTCCTGCTCAGCCATGCTTCAAGAGGGGCTAAAATCAATCCAGTCAAGCAGATGCTCCTGTTGCTGTTGAACACATCCTCATGAAATACTCTTAGAATACAGTAGCTGAAAATGAGAACAATTCACAGCTGAAAGTGTTGCATACAGATGCCCTGAGAAGCTGATAAACTACTTGAATGACGCCTTGTTCTTATATGACAGGAGCTGAAAATAGGATTAAAATCTAGTGGCCGAGCACAAACTCTGTCTTGCTCCATTTCTTTATTTAGTAAGCGGTGACAGATTGGCTCTTTGCCTTTACATCCAGCAGCCTGTTTTCATTGGAATCCAGGCAGCACAACTGCAGACTGATAGCATCTCTGTTATGGAGCTCCGTGCTTATAGAGTGCCAGCCAGTGGCTGTGTGGGCGCACACTGAGTTACATTAAGAAAATAAACACAAATCTTTTTTTGGTTAAAGTTGCACACAAATCATCTCCCTTTGTTTACTTTTAGGGTGTTTTGAAATGATTCATTATTGTCTTGTCACAATCAAATTCCAGGGAAAGTGTTAGCATTGAGAAAAATGTCTCACCAAGTAAGTCTGAATTATATTTTAACATGTTTGGTTTTCTTTTGCATTTTGATCAGTTACAAGTTAGAAAGTTATCAACAGAATCCAACGTGCAGTTTCTTTCTTCTTTCTTAGTATGATTGATGATTGTAACCACATTGTCCTTGTTTTGTAACTACTTGTTAATCTCACTTAATCTCTTCTGTGATTTCTTTGACCTTTTGTTTCCTGCATGTTGTGCCTGATCAGTCTTAATGCACATGTTCAGATTCAGAATCCATCTACAGTCAACAATGGCAAGTCAGTCGTCGCTGTCAAACGACCTTTATATCCACTGATCCTTTATGTGGAAAGGTGTTTATGTTGCTCTGTGGTGTTTGACAGAGCACCAGCAGGATTAAAAACAGGCAGGCCGTGAAAAGACTTTGATCACCTCACTCCTCCAACCCTCAGCGTCATTCTAACTCACAGATCCCAAAGCTGAAATTGCCCCGTGTTTCCCCTCCACCTGTCCATTGATCCATATCTGTGCAATAATTAACAAGCGAAGGGAATGGGGTGAAGCAGCTTATTTCTGCTGATGTTGTGTAATGAGGAGACTTGTTGGAGATCACTGAATGTTGTGACTCATCGTTAATGACCCAGTGACCCAGAGAAAAGGTGGTGCGACTGAGAGCTGCTGCCAGACATCTCTCTACTTTTCTTTCTGGATGCAGACTGATGTTGAAATCAGTGCTTGGTGGATTTAGGTTTCTACTGCTGATCTCAGTAATTGAGATTATGATGTTGACATTGTTCAGGTTGTTTAGATGCTATACTGTATCCTCACCATCTTTTCAATAAATTCAAACATCAGTTAGGTGTTTCTTTGCCCAAAAGTCATATTTCAGTTGATTCTTTATAACCAAATATTATGGATAGCTATGTACTGCAGTAAAAAAAAAATCTAATATATTATAAGATGAGAGCACCTCTTTATTATCAATATAGTGACTTAAAACACACTGCAATTAATCTAGTTACATTTCAATGATGGTAAAAGTATTTGGAAGTATTACTATTTATTTATTTTAATAAACTGGCTAAAGGAATGGATCAGATTTTGCAGGGGATCAGATTGCAGTCTAATACATCAGGATGTCAGAAAGCACAAACCAAGCCAGAGATCTTGTTGTTATTTTAGACTGAACTGAATTTTAACGGACACATCAAATCATTTACAAAATCTGCCTTCTATTGCTTTATGAACATTTCTAGGAAACAATGACTGATGTGTCAGAGTTACTTGGAAAAACTGGTTCACGTATTTATTTTCAGCAGACTCAAGTACTGGTACAAGTCAAAAATGAATCAAACAGTTTCAGCTGATCCAAAACGCTGTTGCTCGAGTCCTCACCTACACCAGAGAGGTGGATCATATCTCACCTGTTCTGAGATCTCTACACTGGCTCCCTGTCAAACAAAAAAATGATTTTAAAATTCTGCTGCTGGTTTATAAAGCTCTGAATAGCTTAAGGCCAAAAATATCTCAGCTCTTCTGGTTGCACTATGAACCTTCCAGGCAGCACATCATCAGGTATATAAAAGATGGAGCTGGAAATCCTTAATCCAAGACAACTCGATCCTCAAATATTTAGTTGCAGATCGAGCAGGAGTCATTTTTGGATACTTCTGCATCAAACAGTTATTTCCTTTACTTACTCATCACACTTTCTTTGCATGTCTGGTGGCCCCACCTGCATATCTTTTATACCACTAAACCAGGAAACCATCTGATCCTCCAAACAGAGAGTGCTGTCTGCAGACAGCTGATTGTTTAAGTTCAGCAAACAACTCATTATAAAAATAAAGAAAAACAAACTATTGAAAACAATGATTTATGCAACAATGTGACCTCTCCAGCCTAACTGCAAAACTGAAAAAATGCATCAATTAAAATTTGTTTACAGGTAATCATGAGCATCATTGTATCATAGTTTTACATATTCAACATGCTATCTTTGTGGAAAATGTTCCTCTCTTCCAGTGGATTTTTAGGTTTTTTTCTGTTATTTCTAGAAGGTATCAAGCATTTCATATTGAGATTTTAATGGTTTCAAGATAGGCTTATTTAAGATGCTTAATAAGACTAAGGTATATTCAAAACAAACAAGTTTACATAATAGGCTGTCAAGACATAGTATAGTTGTTCACAACTGTTCTGAACAACTTATACTCTCACAAATAGCTAAAAATAACATTTCCATCTGTCATAAGATAATTGTTCAACTTCCCCTGTTTCACTTCTGCTCCTGGATAAGATTTTTATTTCTTTTAGATTTTTAGTTTTCATTGTTTCTTTGGCTGTAATTAAAAAATTATGAACACATCGAGTTTGAGGCTCTTTAACTGTCAATTACTTTAAATCTAACTTATTTTATTTTAATATTTATTTAAATATTTTTATTTTCTCTCCACAGGTATGCCATTATGTGTGGAATAATGGCAGAATATGACACAATACAAAACAAGATAAAGAATGGTTACATCTTTAAGGTAAGATACATAAACTGTATCATAGCTCATATTGTATATACCGCATGTTGCTTCAACAAAAAGGAGAATGGCTACGCCTGCCACTTAAGCCAGGAAGCCCCTCCTGCAGCCAGCCAGTTACATAAGATGGTGCATAGAACAACGGCACGTAGCACTTTATCTTCTGTCAGCAGCTTCCACTGTGTACTTTCAGAACTCTTTGACAGGTGAAAAGAGAGACAAAGTGCTGAAGAGGGAAGATATGAGGGAAAAAAACTCATCAAAGAGAAAGAGAAAGAATGGAAAAGGAAGAAGGAGGGTGCGTGACAAGCGGGAGTGTGCGGTGGCTCAGCGAGATCGCGTGTGTGCGAGGTGTTTGTGAAATACTTGTGGGTTGGTGAAGCAGGACAGATCAGGTCAGAACAGAAGGCAGTGGAACAGCAGCTGTATCATGAATCAACTGTGAAAAAATTCTTTTGCTTTGTCTGTTTTCCCGCCCAGGATCATCTGGATAAAGCCATTGAGTTGAAGCCAGAAGACCCCATGTCCTACTACCTGCTGGGCCGCTGGTGCTATGCTGTATGTGTTCCTCCCGGCACACTGAGCATCTTTCTCTCCTATATGTCCTCACAAAGATAATCTGTGAATTATGGTGGCTGACATGTCTGTGTGGCCTCCTGCCTCCCTTTAGCTAACCCACCCACGGTTTCCCCTCATTCATTCCCACTGCTTAGGTTTCCCCAAGGTTTGTTGTTCCCGCTGTAATATTCACAGAATGCGCTCTGGGAGGTTAACACCAGCCATTGTTAGCTTAAAATCAGATTGTAGCAGTGAGATGGTCTCATCCTGTTTTTGATGCAGCTCATGATTGTTTCTTGGCTTTCAGTCACTCAGTCAACATATATTTGAAAAGTAATATCTGATAATGAATCATTGTCATTTAGATATTTAACTTGGAACTCGACAGACGATATGTTGATTATTCCTGTTTTGTTTTTGTTTTTGTTTTTCTTGAGCTACTTCTCATGAAACTTGGTACCAGTTGTCAAACTGGCTGCCTGACAGGAAGAAAGCGGTCACAGAGATTGTTTCTGATTAAGTTATATAACACATGCACAAGTGCACTGTACAACAGAGAGGGAATGCAGTGGAGCAGAAACACCTGATATGTTCCGAGATGGCGCCTTTTCAGGTTGTCTGTGGTTCCTTTCACAAATGATCTACTTGCATTCAGCCAGTAGTTCAGTCATGTCATCACACCAGTGATTCTGCACCTGATGAATGGCGCGAGGCAGGAGTGTTATATGTGTGACCCAGACTTCTGATGGCCATTATCACCCTCCGCAAAATGTGCCAGCTGAAAAGTATCAGTGTACGGTTAGTGTGGTGATGAAAACGCAGGAGATTGAGTGCTAAATTTATGTTAATTGGTAGACTATAGTATAAATCCTGTAAGAAATGTTGTGGGAATTTGTATCTATAAATCAAATCATCTTAGCTGAAATTATACTTAAAATAAATTGTATATAATTGCTTTAAGTTATTAAAATCTCAGAAATCAGAGCTTCTGACTTCACTGGAAATGAAGAACACCAGAGAGAGGTCAGAGTTCTTTGTCAGAATATTAAACATTAAAAAATGACTTGTAAAACATTTTTTAGCTAATTTCTTAAGTCAGCTATATAACAGCTGATCAGAATTAACTGTTAATTGCAAAACAGACTACAAAAGCAAAATAGTTTCTTCATCTTAATTTGAAAATACAGTAAATGCAGCACAGTTTGAATGTGGAGCTGGTTGGAGTACAAGGCTGAATGCTTTTATTCCAGAATCTAAGTGTGCAACAGAGAAATGCACTGCAAGTCTGAGCAGCTGACTGAAAGGAGATATCTCCAAACAAAGTGCCAGGGTTGTTTTTTGTTTCATTTTTGAACATTTTTATTTTTCTTTATTTGTTTAATTATTCTGGTTTTCTAGGGGCTTTTTTGTATTTGTTAGTATTTTTTAGGAGCGTACTACCTTCAAATACACAAATATAGGCCTCCAGCACAACATAAGTTTTATTTTATTTTATTTTATTTAACCCTGTTTTATGCTTAATTAGTCCCTTTTAGACTTTTATGTGTGATTGCTTTGCAGGTTGCACAGTTGTCATGGATTGAGAGAAAAGTTGCCGCAACTCTATTTGGTGACCCTCCGAGCGCCACGGTTGAAGATGCACTAAAGAATTTTCTCAAGGTACATCCTGCTGTTGTTCTTCACTGTTCATTGATAACAAACACTTCACACTCCATTACTGATCTAGTCCTTAATACACAGCTGAAAGGGAACGTAGTGAAAAGGGGAGTGAAAAGTGTTTTGTTGCAAAAATGGGAGGCAGGAGACTGACAAAGGTACCACTTTACAGGTTATCAGGGTGTGGTCTGTGCTGCCTTTATTTAAAAGAAAAACCTGCCTGTTTTTTACTCATATCTTCAAAGTGCACTAAATAAAATGGTAACCTTTTAAAGTTTTATAAATGATCAACCGTGTTTTTTTCCAAAAGCCTGAACATAACATATTTCAGCATTTTGTTCCAACAAAGTTGCTAATAAACAGTTATCAGGGTAAATTGTCTTATACAAAGAATAATATTCTTTTATCTAATGGATTAGCATTGAGTTTTCATGTTCAACTGATTGCACACGTTCCCCTGCACAGCTCTGATTAACGGCTTGCGTTCTGCACAGTCCTGTTTATGTTGTGTTTTGAAGCAGTTTGCCTCCAGGTTGCTCCTGTGCTCAGTTTTTAAAAGTGTAAGCCATGTGTTTTTAAAGAGCCTTAATCTGTGTTCCCACATTTCAAATGTTTATACAGTAGAGAAAATACTTTTGCTCCTGGCCAATATTCCTGTGCATGTTTCTTCCTCGTGTCTCACCCGTCAATTTGATTCAAATAGTCCATGTTCCAACATGCCACTCGTGACCTGAAGATCTTTTGTAAAACTTGAACAGATGCATCATGCAGCGTGGTGCAGTGCAGGTGGCCACCTTCTAACCAACAGCCACCATGTTTAACTAACAGTGGTGCAGAGGAGAAAGGGGTATTGCTTCTGTTCTTGGTCTTTTTCACTTAGTATTTTCATGTGTCAGTGTCTGTGTGTCCTTTAAAATGTAGGTGATTTCAATCCGAATGAATGGGGTCTAGTTGAAATAGAAAGTATCAGCCAGTACTACTTTAAATATAGACATGTCATCTCTAAAAAACAAACTAAAGAGCCTTTATCTTCTTTTTCTTAAATCCAGGTTGAAGAGCTCCATCCGGCTTATTCCAAACTCAACTATGTGTTTCTAGCTAAGGTCAGTGGTGGAAACATCAGGGTGAGCTGTGGACTGTTCTGCAGAAATCTGCTGGGATGAAACAATGACAGCTTTTTGCTCTTTTCTTTGGCAGTGTTATAAAGACTTGGGGCAGAGGGAGAAAGCCAGGACAATGTGCGAAGCAGCTTGTTCAATGAACACCGTCTCCAAGGAGGTAGATGTCATCAAGGGAAACGTTGCATTCACATCTGTTGCTTCCACTTTGACTCATCTCTCTTTACATTTACGAAGCTGTGAGGATTATAGAATGGGGCCTTATTGTTCTTGTAGTTACCTGCTATGTTATGCTTTTTAATTTTTTCTTCTTCTTCTTTAGGATGAAGAAGCACAGAAGGAGCTGGATTTACTCTGCCCAGCACTCGGATTGTAAGAAGAGTGTTTTGGAAGTTCATTCTACAGACACTACATTTGTGTATATGTGTGAGAGAGAGAGAGGGAGTGAGTGTTTGAATATAGCATCCATTAATAAGTTAATTCACTCTGTGAGTGTAGGAGGTATGTTGTGGCATAATATATATTATCAATAGTAGCAATTGGCCACCACATTTGAGCCGTCCATTTTTATTTTATTTCAGATTTGAATTCCAGTTGTTTAATGGTTAAAGGAACATTTTAATAATAAAAGCAAACCCCAAACTCCAAATCAGGGAAATAGTGAAATAATTAGCTTAATTTCCTAAATGATCAAGTTAGTTGCTATGAGTTCAGTTTGGTAGATTGTATATTGTTAAATTAAAGTAATTCACTCATTTTTAAGCAGACTGCAGTTTTAATAATGCAGCTGTGATATTTATTGTTTACTTTAATCAGAATGAATCAGTCACTTTCCTACAGCAAGTCTGTGTAACATTTGTAGAAATATGCAAATGCAGAATTTACACCCTTCATTAATATATGTAGTAAGCAAGCATTAATGCCATGTAGCCATCATCACACTGAATGGGATGCATGCTAAAAGAAATAACATCACAAGAGGAGGAAATTAGCTGAATTAAGTGAAGACTCTTTCCACCTCTCCCAAAGTGCACCTTAAAAGTTGCATCTTAAGAAAAACATCATCAAACCCTGATCCCAGTCTAACTGAAAACTTGTGGTTGGAGCTAAAAACCCTTGTTGCCTGAGTAGCATCCAAAGATCAGACATAGGCTCAGTCGGAGAATCTTTCAGGCATTAATTAGGCTCATATGCAGCTACCGTCTTTCACCAACACCGCGAGGATTAACAGGCCAGTGTTACAGCAATTTACCGTGAGAACAGATTAGATGTAGCACCACCAGTGGCTACGTTTAGTTCAACTTCAGCCTTGGTACCAGATGAATCTGAATCTATATGTTCAACTTGCTGCAGCAGAATGTGCCTGGCCTTTCTCTCGTTCCACCAGATGTGACATGTTTTATAGTTTATAGTTTATAGTTCTAGTGTGCCTAGAGGCATTTTGGCCTGTAACGGTTGGTAACATCAATGGGAAATCAACCATAAAAAGTCTACTGCATCTTGGCATTTGTCTGGTAATTCCAGGCTGGATCAACAAACCGAAACCCACTGAGAGTGAGAATAAAGAGGAAAAAAGTGGAATAAATCTCCAAAAGGAGCGAGTTTTTCTCCGGGAGCAGTGGCTGCGGTAGACCGGGACAGGAAGAAGGGAAACGGTGGTTCAGGGAAGGTTCTTCAGATTTTAGTTGTGACCTTCAGCAAGCTCTTACGGAACATTTAGAAAAGTTTTCATCTCAACGGTCCAGGCAACGTTCTCTAAGCATCACAGCTGACTTCACCAGAACCTTCAGCTTGTTAGTTGTGCACATCTGCAGCTGAAACAGCCGCTCAGTTACTGCATCCACACTAAACAGTAAACAGTCATCTCCATATTGTGTGATTTTTTCAGCTAAAAGAGCATCGAGCCGAAGATCCTGTACCTCCTGTGTCTCCTGTTGGAAGTCACATATTTCTGCCGGAGTTGTAACAGCTTAAAACCTTCATTTCCCTCCCGAGGCCACAAGTTTCAGAGCCAGGCAGGCTGCACAGCTCTCCCTCTCACTGAGCTGCTCGCTCAGTGTTGATTGACCAGTAGGCGAGTATCTGCCCCAAGACACGCCTTGAAAGGCTGCCCCCCTCATTCACATAATGAGGCAGAAGAGGAGGCTGAGAAATAAATACGCTTGGAAAAATAGAGGAAGAAAATGAAAGATTGGAAGTAATGAGGATGTAAATATAACTGAATTAAAAAAAAATTTAAATGTTAAATGAAAAAGTACATAAATAATTTTGGGAATATGAAAATGTAAAAGGAAACTAATACAGAAATATGGTCATAAAAGTAAAGATAAAAAATTTAAACTGAAAATGACATGGAAAAGTAAATAAGAATATTAATACAAAGTTAAATTAAAACAGTTGAAAATTACAAAAAAAATATAAATTTGTGTAATGTTTTATAGGTTTTCGTAATGGAAAAAGTGTTTTTTTTTCACATTTTTTGTACAATTTATTGGCACATCAATTTGTTTATTGAACCATTTTTATATTTCTGTATTTAATTTTAATTTTGGCAGTTTCGGTTCTCCATAAGCAACATGATTGGGTATAAAAAGATCTTCAAGTCAGTCTTTTCTCAAGGCTAAAGCACAATATTAAGTTATTTGTGGTCCTCAGACATCACAGCAGTAATGACATGCATAAGTGTTGTTTAAATCACTGCATGGGCTCAGAAACACTTCTGAATAATCCACGTCAGTAACACTTGCTGCTGCGTCACAAACGTGTAGTTCATGAAACAAAAACTATGAAAACAAATATCCAGAATTGTTAAGCAGCTTAAATCCTGTAGTGGGGAAAATGGAAACTATTAGAAAGCAGGAGTTTTACAGCGATAGCAGCTGGTCTCTTCACTTGCAGAGTGGTGCTTAAAGTAGCCGTGAAGAACCTGCACTGGTTCCGTGTGTTGATGCACTAACACCAAACACCCGTGTGTCTCCAGGGTTCTAAGTTTCCTTTACAACATTGACATATCACTTTTTGGGAAAGTGACCCAGAAGTTCTGGTTTTTCTAGTCTCTCTCACCACACTTTCACAAAACTACATCAGACAGTAGCACACCTCAACATCTTGGAACACTGTGACCACTGGGTGACGTCTGGCTCCTCCCATCATACAAACCAGCATTCACATATAGATTTTTAAAAAAGCTATAATCCCACACATGTTTCTGTGATTTTTTTTTTCTTTAAAAAAAAAAAAAACTTTACTCAGATCGCTGCTGCAGCTCAGTTCCTGTGGCAGTGGTGTCCAAACAAGACTATTAGAGAGCTTTAGGTGGATGCAAATCACTCCACACATTCTTAGACCTGTGGTTCGTAGATCATAAAACACTGTGATCAATTAGAGCTTTTCTATATTTGCCTGGTTTAAGGAGATAAAGAACATTAGAGACTGAAATTATTCAGACTTTGGGAGGCTGATTTACATGCATGTTTGTTTTGAAGGAAGATCTCCTGGGATCATGTGGGAAAATTGATCCTGTGAATCTCTTAAAACCTTTTCAATGTTTGGGCATTTACACTGACTTCAGATGTTTTCCATTTTATTTAGTTTTTGCTTTGTTTTTTCATTTCCTAACAGTATGAAGTCTAAATTTTATTTTATTTTAAATTTTTGTTTTCTGTTTTGAAGAAAACAGCAAATATATGTTAAAAGAGATTTAAATGTCTTTAAAAGATTATCATTACACTACATAAATAAATAAGTATGCTGCTGTGGGCCAAACTAAATGTTAGCTCAGGTTATTATAAAAACAAAACAAATATAAAAATAAGTATAAAACATGTTGATTGGGCTTCATCAGTCCATTAGCAGGAATACGAGGTACGGCAGATATGAGTGTTTGAGTGTTTTTGTGTGTGTTAATGAAAAGGAACCTCATGTTGTTTCTCTTCTGTTGTTCAGCCTGATGTTATAACCTTCATCATGTCACAGTTTCTTTTGCATTCCTAATGTCTCTCTTCATTATTAAATGTATTTTACTTTTTTTAATCAAAAGTTATTTAATTTTATGTTTTATCTGCTATATAAGAATTACAAGAAGAATAATTTGAAACTTCTGATTTTTCTACCACAGTTATGAATGTATAAGAATTTTTTTATGTTAATATTTCCTGGGTTTATATCAAATCTGATAGATATTATACTGTGCAGTGTCATGCTGTGTGTACTGAATGATTGATGGTACTGGAGTATGTGATTAAACCTGAGAGATCCTTACCAGGTTGCCATTCATCTGTCACGTTTGTGTTATTGTTAGTTTTATTGCTGTTTATAAGGAAAAGCCTCTTGCAATCAGTTTTGTAACATGCAATTTATAATTAAAGCACACTGTGATTTTTGTAATAAACTAAATTGATCTTAATCCAAAATCAGCAAAGAGAAGCATGTAGGCTCCTGCAGGAGAATGAAAGATTGTGGAGTTTTAATTTACCTCCATTTTCTCCTAGACTGTACACTTGGTGCCAAGGAATTGGGGAATTTGTGACTGGATCTGATTCAGGACAACTTCCACCAGTCTAGTCATGTATCACTTGTTTTCTTTTTTTCCCTCAGTAGACCCTCCCTAAATGGGTGCTTCCCAAATCTGCACAGGTGTTTGTTTATACAGTGATGAAAACTTCACCTTTCGTGACTGGTTTTATGAGCCTCTTATGCACTCTAATCAAATGCCTCAGCTGACGCAGCTGCAGAAGTCTCTTGCACTCGACGTTGATGTCTGTGCATGCTGGCCTTTCAGTTGCTGCAGACTACTTGAGAACTTGCATTGTTGCTCTTCTGCATGCTGTGCAATATTTAAAGATTTTTATGCAATTTTCTGCATTACTGCACCAATTTTTAATCAAGTGACTGGTGGGCTGCCATGTTTTTGACTCTGAAACAGTGTGCAATATGGGAAATGAATTTAAAAAATCTTTTAATCACTTGCTAGTTGGATTTATTTTTTCTTTTTCACCCAGATGATTAGAGAAGTCTTTGAGGGAGATGTAAAAACACTTCAAATTAAAATGTCTGATGTTAAACTTCCATTGTCTAATCCTCAACCACGTCAACTTGGGCTAGATACTAAATAATTAACTTCATGTTGATGCTTTTTTACTCAGTTCTGTCCACAGAAACAACCTGCAAAAATACTCAAAACCCGCTTCCTTCAACATGAGGCATCGGATCAGATCAAATTAAACTTTATTTATAAAGCTGTTTTAATGCTGAAGGCAACAAAAAGGGCTTTACATAATATAAAATAAGCATGCATATAAAAATAAAACAAGCCTTTGCACACATCAAATAGATAACATAGCAATTAATAAAAAAAAATAATAAAAAGAAAACACTCAAGTCAAGTCTTTCACATACACACCCCCATCTTATTCTCCACAAATATGACTTTCTGTCTCTAAACTGAAATGTAGGTAAAAAATTCTAAAAGTGATAAACATCTGGCTTGATGCTGCTGTGAGATAATGTCATGGGGATCCATCCACACCAGGAGCCAGTCCACCCATGTCCACGGAGGCCGTCGCCACAGCAACCACCCAGATCAGGGCAGGCCGGAGCCTACACCACAGCTGTAAGCCCCATCCACCTAGACAAGGGTGATCACCATGGCAACAACCCCCAGACCGAGCAGAACCCCCAGCGTGAAGGATTCCCATGGGGAAAACATTGGAGTTAAAACAAAGATTAAATAAGCTTAAGAAACAATAAGAACAACTAAGAATAAATAAAGTTAAGTAAAAGGAAAATAAAATAACGTGAAATAAAATTATATAAAATAAATAAAGATCAAATGAAATTCAGTTAAAAGCAAAGCTAAAAAAGGTGGGTCTTAAGCCTCTTCAGCCTCAGGGTCGTGGTTCAACATGAAGAATTGTGGGTTAAAGATACAATCAGTAACTCTGTTGTGACAATTAAAAAAACTTTTTCTCACATCGTGGTGGAAATTTGTCCCACTCCATGAGTACTGCTGGCATTAGCTTTGGACCAGTCTCTTTAGTTCCGTCTGCAACAGAGGACATTGTTCCAGAAGCCTTTATGTTTGTCCAGATGGAGCTTTGTGAAATGAAGCTGTGCTGCCATGTTTTTAGAGAGAGGCTTTCTCCTGGAAACCCTGCAAATCACAACAATTTTTTTTCTTTTTTCTAATTGTGCTGTCATAACTTTTGAACATTTAACATAACTATCAGCCGAGGCCTGTGTGGAGTCTGAGATGTAGCTCTTGGGTTTTTTCTTTTTTGTAATTTCTCCCATCACTGAAATCTAACCTTGTTTGGAAAGCCACATCATGGAAAATTGGTAACTGTCTTGAATGTTTTCTCACTGTATACTGATGAACTCCATATTGTTTGGAAATTACCTTCTAAACTTCCCAGATTGATAGGCAGCATCACTTCCTTTTCTGAGATCATTGCTGATGTCTTTCCTCCTTGACATTGTATTAACACACACCTACATGCTTCACACCAGCAAACTGACAAAGGTTCTGTTTTATAGAGGTGCTCATGCTAATGAAGATCAATTAATGAAATGCATTGATCAGCAGCTCCTGGCTGCTACGTACATTTTTAACCCTTTAATGCTGTATGTATCATATTTGATACATACAGTTTTTAAGACCTTTTGCATCACTTAAAGGTAAAAACTTGGCTTAAAACCCTGTTGTACCCAATCTGATACCTGTTTTCTGCCCCCTGGTGGATATAATAACAATACAATAATGCACATTAATTTTGACATATAACATGGTAATAAACTGTAATTATAGATAAATTATTTTTGTTATTTTTTTCTTACATTTTGTGAAATGGTCAAAAGCAATTTCAGATTTTCTTCTCGATTTTTCTTTGAGGGGTGGGGGGGCGTCAGGCTTTAAAGGTTTAATTTCGATGTCATTAGTACAGATACACTTAGTTTTTCACACACTGCTTCCCTATTTTGGACTAAGTTTTGTTTAAAAATCACTTGTTCTTTTTCTTTTTTTTAAAATGGTGTTTTCATGGGTCTTGCTCACAGTCTGAAAACCTTCTGCACAAATATCTATAATTTTTGTTGTAAACTTTAACACAGTGTGGTGCATGTACTGGAGGAGGTTGTGGAGCCACATAAGATTGCATGCTTTGCAGTGATTTCTCTAACATGTCTATATATCTGTAGCTCTGTCTGATCCTCATCACTTAGTCTGCTCTGGTTTTGATCCAAACTTAACCCCAGCTAGCCTGGACCTGCTGTCAAGACTCATATAAGATCATCTCAGCCCTGATGTCCTGTTTTTGTGCTGTACTACCATTCCTGAGATCTTATCAGCCACCTTTCTGTTACAATCTTGCTAACAATCATTTGTATCTCTGCATATCCCTGCATTCACAATCTAAGCTGAACTACTGTATGACTGAATTATGCAACTCGCAGTCAACAGGAGTATCTTGTTTGTATGTGCTGCATGTTTTATCTTCAGCCACTGCAGGATACAAGCTGTAGAGATTCATGCTAATCTAGTTAATTCAGCCTTGACAGGTCTAAGCTGTAATGACATAAGATGTGTCTTACAGCCACTTCATGCAATATTTCAAGTTTCTCTGTAACATAACACCACACCACAGCCTTTTTTATGATTAGTGTTCACAAACTCAGAGGAAATGTAAAGCCCTGCTCTTAAAGCAGGTGCACTGTCTGTCATCTTTGTTTATCTACCTCAGTCACTTGGGGTTTTTTGTGTGTGTTGTTTCCATAAAGAGTTTTGCTTCCTGTTGCACCTTCCTGAAATACAAGGAGACAGACACACTGATGATGTTGAAATGATTCCTTAATCGGCTCTGACTGATCAAGCACAGTCGTGTTTGTGTAAATAACAGGCATAAACATTTTCTCCACCTGCTAAGAAAATAGAAAACTAACCAGGGAAAAATCAAAGAGTAAAGATGGTTTATTAAGTATCTGAAGAGTATCATTCAAAACAACTTTCAGGGAGGCAAACTGAGACAATATAACACCACAGATGCACAATGCCATTTGAGGGTTTCTCAGCCCAACATTGATGTTGGGTGTTATTGACCAGCATACATTCAATGACATGAATGTTAGCAGATACAATTAGAGGTATTTAAATTCTATAACTATATTTGGGGGATAAAGTCTTGTTTTTTAGTATTTTAGATTCAGGTTTGTACATGGAGACATAATGTAAATATAACAGATAAAGTTCATAGATCTCAGAAACATTATTACCAGGTCTTTAAACATGTAAATTAATATTTTACCAGGAAGCCAACAAATCACTGTATGATCACTGTATACTCCATGCTGCGAATATACAGATAATATTATGAATTAGATAAAAATGACTGCACCAACCCAATTTTTGGTTTTGGCCACATTTTTAAGGCTAAACAGTTTAACTCCAAATATAATATAAAACATAAAAAAGCTATTAAACATCTAAATAACACTGATCTAACATCTGTTCATACGATCCTATAGCGATAAATGCAGCAGGTCTGTTAAGTGTACCTTTTCAGAAACATCGCCTTGTCTTTAACATAGCATCTATAGAGTATTTTTTAAATATATTAAATGACTTTCATAAGCTTTCTACTAAAAAAAAATAGCACTTGACTTATTCCAAGCCTTTTTTCCTGAGTAATACACTTATACTCCTACTTAACTATATTAAACAATTACATGTTAGTATTTATTAGCATTTATGCTAGTAAAGATTAAGCTTAAGAGCTGATGCACTATAAAAGTTTATTCACCAGTTTATTGGTCAGGAGTCTGACTCTGGCATGTAAAAAAAAGACTTAAATATTTTTTATTTTTAGCTTTTCTTATATATACACTACCGTTCAATAGTTTGGGGTCACTTCCCTATTGAATCCCATTGCAAAGTGACCCCAAACTTTTGAACGGTAGTGTATATATATATATATATATATATATATATATATATATATATATATATATCCTTAAATCTAACTAAAGAAGCGAGCACAAATCTAATTTCCCTGCAGTTTTGCCTTTATGGTAGACTGTTGTAGGAGTGGTGCTGATGCTCTGCCGCCTTTTCCAGGATGTTCAGTGGATGTAGGCTGCAACCCTTCACCTCCATGAACAAACAGAATACTTGGTATATTAAACTGTGTTACTGCAAAAGAAATACCACATCTGTTTCTGTCCAACACAAATTAAAAATAAGTAAGTAATCTCCATTTAATCATTTTCAGTTCATGCTACTTATTTCAAATAATGCCATCAGAATTCATCCTGAAAGTTCAGGTTACAAATATTTATATATATTCAGCCACAGACATGAGCTTGAGTCTCTCAGTTGTGTCCTAACCTTCATTTATTGTGTGAGTTAAAGTTTTTGATTATGAGTCTGGTGAAGGTTCATCCTTTGTGTTCTCAGAGAGCATCTGAGTGGAGGCCATGTCCAACAACGTCATATCATCACGCAGAGACACTGCCACGGAGAAGGCGTGAGGTTTCAGCGTCAAACCGTAGTTGTAGTCCAGTGTGGGTATCTTTGCTGGGTCTGCGGTGATGTTGCACTGGTGTGCTAGCAGAGTCGTGAAGAGGAACAGCTGGAGCTTGGACAGATCCTCGCCGATGCATCGCCGCTTGCCCAGGGAGAAGATGAGCACACTGCTGGCCAAGTTCTTGTTCAGTGCACCCTCCGGGTCCAGGAATCGCTGGGGGTCAAATATCTCTGGTTGGGACCACATGCCTGGGTTGTGGTTGATGGACCACTGGTTGATGAAGATGACTGTGTTCTTTGGTATAGTGTAGCCCATGATGGAGGTGTCCGTGGTGGTGGAATGGGGGATGGTGAGGGGGACGAAGCTTGTGAAGCGCATCACCTCATAGATGAAGGCCATGACATAGGGCAGCTGCTGCTTGTCCTCAATAGAAGGAAGACGGCTACGGTCCACTACTTTGTCCACCTCCTGCTGAAGACTCACCTGCATCTCAGGATACCTACATTAACAAATAAGACCAAACTTTTCATGACTACTGATTTCATATTAACCTTATTCACCTATAAC
Source organism: Melanotaenia boesemani (assembly GCF_017639745.1). Taxonomy (NCBI): domain Eukaryota; kingdom Metazoa; phylum Chordata; class Actinopteri; order Atheriniformes; family Melanotaeniidae; genus Melanotaenia; species Melanotaenia boesemani. Next base: position 9,016,092 of record NC_055697.1, read on the forward strand.
TCTGCAGGCAACATCTGTTCTGCTTCTGAATGAAGGCACGTCTGCATATTTGATAGCAAGCCCAACAGTAAGTCTTTAAGATGTGAATCTCTATCAGACTGAAACTGGATTTTACATATATATATAAATAAATAAATATATATATATATATATATATATATATATATATATATATATATATATATATATATATATATATATATATATACTACCGTTCAAAAGTTTGGGGTCACTTTGCAGTGGGATTCAGTAGGGAAGTGACCCCAAACTTTTGAACAGTAGTGTATATATATTAAATCTGCAAACAATCTTCCACTTTGCACCTCCTTCTCTGTCAAGGGGTGCAGTTTCATCGTTTTACTTGCTGCCAGTATCTGTCTCCCCAACCCCCCCCCATTATGCCCTTACATAATACAAGTACCATAGAACTTTCTCATGTGCCTGCAGCATTAGCAGAAGCTTGAAGACCAGTTCTGTTTTCTTTTCTATTGCTGGTTATAATTATTCTTCTCAGCAGCTCTTTTCATGCATCTAAATTGTTTTTATGAAATCATTTAAAAGAGTTGCTTACTTGACCAGAATGACGATGATCCACTGCAGGGCAGTTGACAGGGTGTCTTGACTTGCTCCAAATATATCCCCTATTGTTGGGACCACGTAGTCTTTCCTAGATGGTTTGCTTGTGCTTTCTCCAATCCGGTCCAGTGCCACTATGAAAGCATCTGTCATGTCCCTGACTGTGCTCGACTGGATTGTTTTTCTGTGTTCAGTTACTTTATTAAAGATGAACGTGCTAAATTCTTGGTTGAGCTTCTTGAAGTTGTCAAAAATGGTTCTGATGGGGTTGGGGAAGTACTGAAGCCAGGGCATCACGTCCACTATGCTCCCTGCTCCAACAGTTTGGGTGAACTGGTCGTTCCTACCCACCACCTGCTGAAACTCCTCATCCTCGTAGGAGTACCTCTTCCCAAAACACACCGCGCTCATTATGTTGGCCGTGGACACCACGAGATAGGTCATGGGCTGGAAATACTGATGCTCGTGCGTTTTAGCCACAAACAGCCGCAGCAGCTCTTTGATCTCACACAGAACATGTTGCTCAAATGTCTTTTTGGTTTGTGGGTTGCCGGTGGAAAACATCCGGACTGTGGACTGGGCCACCTTACGGTGCGTCTTCCACCAGTCCGAGATGTTGCTAAACGCGATGCTGTCCCCGTCAGAGACGTACCGGAAAGAGGTGAAGTCTGGTCTGCCAGCAAATTCGAATCCCTGCTTGAGCAGCGCTTGTTTGATGGATTCTCCGTTCAGCACCACCACAGACCGAGAGCCCAGCTGTATCTGGAAGACGTTGCCGTATTTTTTCACAAGGCGCGTAAAGTACAAATGCGGCGTGTTGCCAAGCTGCGCAGCGTTCCCGATGACCGGCCAGGCGAAGGGACCGGGTAGGCGCGGGATCGACCGCTGCTGGAGCCACATCCACAGGTGGAAAAACAAGAGAGTGACGCATACTGTCATCAGAGTTTTCTGAGTGACATGATCAATCCCCTCAGGTATCACATCCATGATAGAAATCCTGCTGGGAAAAACATGATGAAATAATGAATCAATCAATGCGATATAATATTACACCTAAAAATATGTTGAATCGGGATTTGATCAAATACCTCATTGTGACATTTGTTCTTCAAAAACATAAAATGTTATAATTTTTCACCCCCAAAATCTAATACAAATAATTTTAGTTTACATCTCTCCTAACAGCCTGACATGAACAGCCTGATGAGCAACCACAGACGGCGGGTGAGAACAGTGTGCGTGAGAGCTGCGTGCTCTCTGTCCACAGCTCGCGCGTGCTTCGAAATCCCGCAGCAAAGTCCTTTATACCCACAGAAGTCAGCATCACGGCCCGTCAGTGGGCAGATCTGCTGTAAAGGGTATCACCCCACCCTCTCACCATCACCGCCTCCTCCTCCTCCGCGACTAACCCCCCCCCCCCCTCTCTCTCACTCTTATTTTTATTAGCAGTGTTTGTGTTAAACACACAGTTAAAATATGAGATAAAAATATGAGAGTAAAAATAAATAATAATAATAATTAAAATTATAATAATGATTATTATTACAGGCCGTGGCTTCTAGCCATTAGTGTGTTTTATGTGACAACATTTAGGCAGGTGGCTTTTTCTTACATCACAAATTCGTTATAATAAGACTTCTTTTGTTGTTTTGACCACGGAGTTACGTCATATTATTCTACTAAAAATTAATGTAGCTAGTACTTTTAGAAGATTTTTTAAAATTTAAAATAAGTAAATAGGTAAAATAGACTTTTATAATTATACAACTTAAAAATCAATTATGGGCCTTTTTTGGGGTGGGGGTGTATACGTATATGTATTTATTTCACCGTTCACATGCTTGTAAATTACACACAGTCATATTCGGCCGTTTTCCTGTATTTTTACATCATTGAATGTACACCAAGTGTTCTTTATCATGTTTATATTTTGTATTGAAATGCTTCATTCAATAAAAAAAAAGAAAAAAAATATCCGACCGTTTTGCTTGTGGATGCTTCTGGTTGTCAGTAAGTGAAGCCTTTTTTTTTTTTTTTTTAATAACAAAATTATAAATTGTTTTTTTCCCGTTAAGCCACCAGGAGGAGGCGAACCCCCGCATTGGGACTCATGAATTCCCCCAAAATTAACAATTGTGGTTAAAATTTGTTTAGTTGGAATCTTTTCATATGCGTGATGTTGTTTTTGTAAATATAAATCACAGGCGTATTTAATTCAAAGGTTTTTATATAGATTAAATAAAATGTACAAAGATTTTTTTTTTAAAAGTTGATACACCTAATTGATGTAAGTTTGTCCGTACGCGGCCTGTATAAAGAAAGTTAATCAGAATATTAATGAATTAGGCTCCTGTACAAGAAAATCAAGAATATATATATATATATATATATATATATATATATATATATATATATATATATATATATATATATATATATTTAAATATGTATATATATATATATTACTATTTTGCTGTTTTAAAAAAGCAAATGAACTGAATAAAATAATAATCAATCGTAATTCATTAAAATGCATAGTAATTAACTTTTAGAATATGACATTTAACTGGTCTAATGGTTTAACTTATAGTTTACACAGATTATTAAAGGACAGAAATAATGTTGGGCCTGAAACAAAAAATGTTCAGTTCAGCTTGAGAAATTATTCTTTGGGTTTCAATTATTGCCTACATAAATGTATTAGACCCATAATAAACCACATCATAAATATTCATTTTCTCTTATTTAAATTTTTAAACAAAATCGAAAATTATTAAGGTAAAGTAAAATAAATAAACCAAATAAACAAACTTACTGAATTCAGACTGCCCAGCTGCTTGATGAACCTCTAACAAGGCGGCATTCGGTGATCCTCTATATGAGTTGTTGAGGGTGGAGACAAAAGAACTGGTCCCAGCCTTCTTTACTGCCAGGACTCAGATATTAGACAATATCTAGACTAATTGCTGCCAATTAGTCTAGAAAGTCTTTCTGTAAAAGACTGGAATCCGCTTATGTGACCTATTAATTGCATTTCTGCTAACCAGAAAGTTCTGCTGCTGTTTTAACATAAATGATCATTGGACAGTCTCTGTCTTTGTTTTCACTGGAAATCATGTTTTAATTTTATCATGTTAAATGTCCACAAACACTCTTGCATTGTAGCTAATAAAAGCATGGACTAGATTAATTTTTAATTTATTTTAATTAACATTTTAAAGATAGAAAATGTAGATTAAACTAAAAAAAAAACAAGATTTTGCTTCCAATCATGTGATCAAAAAGCTTTAAGAAAGATGCAAAGAATTTATATATAAAATTAGCAGTTTTCATTTTCAACTGACTCATCCAAAATTAGATATATTTTTCTACATTTTCTCTGTCCCCTTTTTTCTTTTGATTTTTCTTTTCACAGTTTTTTTTTTATTTCCTTTGGGTAATAATACGTTAACATTTCTAATTAGTTCCTCTATTGCACCAATTAATACATAAATTCTACATGGTTGTTAAGTACAGCCCCTCATTTGTTCATATTTGGAAGCAGAATCTTTAAGGTAATCCTCTCAAAGGAGCTGTGAGGTGACCTACATCTGTAGAACAAAATATAGGGAAGGCTAGCCCTCGCACTGGCCTCCAGCCTCAAGTCCCCCTGAAGCTCCTTGCCACTTGCAGTCTTAACACTAGTTTCCTCTCTCGCTTGACTGACAGCTCATTTGCTCATCGCGTGTGAGTGAACATGGAGGAACTCAGGAAGGTGTGTTCAGGTGATGATTTGCTCACACACTAAAGGGCACTTTTGCATTGTAAAGTTTCAACAACATTTCTCACATTCAGGGCATAGTTTTGTCCAGGGGAAAATCAAAGTGCAACAGGAAGTTACATCATTTTCAAACATGACTGCCAAATGAAATAGGCCATTGCAGTGATTTATGTCTGTTAGAAGTGGAGACATGCACAAGACCTCAGAAGAGAAACATGCCTTTTACAGCATCTGTGTAGCTTATCTTATTCTCCAAATCAGTGCTGTGAAAAAAGAGGAAAAGAGGGGACTGCCCAGGGCTGTTCTGAAGGTGCCGAGCAGTCACGCACATGTGCTTCATCACGGGGGTGACAACTATAGGGAAAGCTGCTGACATCTTCACTAAACACGTCTTCCCCCGTCTGTCGGAGCAAAGTACAGAATACAGCTGCTGTATTTTTTTAAAACACCATACTTGCATTTAACAGCACGATCCGATTTATAAGCAGAGATAAATCAACAGAAGACTAAACTATTTTACTGTCACTTGACTGTTTTAGTTCAGTTACTTCTCTGATAAACTTCCCTTCAGTAGGCTGCTGTGTCAGTAAACATCTTGCATAGTACTTTATCAAAACAATGTGGCAGAAAGACAAAGTAAGTCATGACCTTCTGAAGATAAATCTGTCTTACACTGCGCTATGGAAACTAAAGTCACTTTTGATGCCAGATATATATATTTTTTTTCTACGCAATTAATGAATGCAAGTCAAAAGATTGTGGCTTCTGCAATGGAAGAAACTGCTGAGCTTGAAATCAGGACAGAAATCTGCAGTATTTACCTTATACAAGCTTGCAAGTAGCAAAGATTACAAAAGTGTTTGTGTTTATTTTCGAAGAAAACATAAAAACTGTGTTCTGCAAAGCTCACAGAGCCCACACACTTGAGAATGACTTCTATCAGCTGTCTGCATGTCATCTTTTTGTTGCCCATCAATCTTAAACAAGGTAGGTCTGCAAAAATTACCACGCAAATAAGTAAAGCAATTGATCCAGTGTTGACTTGAGATGACTAATTTCTGATTAAAAAGGTAAATGCTGGTATGTAACTGACATTGTTGTATGAATACATTCTGATGACTGAAATGCCAGTAATTAACTCAACACTGTTTCAATGTGGGTGCACCTGTTTCAAGAGAAGACAACAGGATGAGACTATTTATTAAAAGAGTGGGGGCCGTATGAAATGCAAATTAACCATCATAGTTTTTAAAGGATCATAATATAACTCTGTGTGTATATTCACTTACCTTAAGTGTGTACAATGTGTAATGACACAAAACATCCAGAAGCTTGCTTTGGATAGAAACTGCAAGGAAGATGGTGGGTGGAGGAATCCAAAATTTAAGCACAGTGTCAGTTAATGGTCTCATCGGTGAAACACTGTTTGTTTTGTTGTCGCTGAGAGAAATTGTAAATGTTTGTTACTCTTAAATAGTTGACCTATTGTTAAATAATGGGTTTTATGCAAAAATGTTCAAAGTTAAATTCAATTTGGTTTGGTCTTTTTTCAGGGAGTTTAGCTATCTGTCGCTTGCACAGAAGATGGAGTAATACCACTGGAAATCGCAGGGGCAGTGCTGAGCTGACATCTGACCAGCGAAAGAAACAAACCAGAGAAGAAGAAGAGAATCAGAAACGAAAAAAAAAAAAAAAAAAAAAAAGCAGAAGAATGAAGACAAGGACAACAGCTGTAGAAATTGCACTAGCTTTTGCAGAAGGGACATGCAAGTGTTTTTAGGGCATGTTAGGTGGTTGAAAACAACTTTATACCCATGTCTTACCACCACAAAATGCTGTCTGAAACTGACGTCTGGTTGAGGGAGTGAATTCTGAACTCAGCACTGCCCACTGGTGGAGGTGCTGACCTAAAAACCACGGCAACACAAATGAGACATGGAAGTATGAGGACAGTGACATATGGCAACATTTTGAAAAGGATGTCGCTTAGTGTGTAGTTTGGTAAGTTCTCGGGGGGGGGGGGGGGGGGGGGGGGCACCTCAACCCTAAACTCATTAAAATGAGTATAAGTAATGTATGGATGGATTATGTATATTTCACCGTTACAATAACATCACTTAACATTGTTTTGCTGCTCATGATTGGCTGATTGATATGAGTAGAAGTCGACTACATAATATCCTGAGATACAGAATAAACACACCAGTTGTGATGCACACCAATAAGTTCTGGTGCTACAGTCCACTCATAGTCATACTTTAACCACACACCTGTCAAGTTTAGTCACTACATCTTACACAACTGAAACTGGGTAGACACATAAAGATTATCAGGCTGTTGCTGTCCTGATTTTCCCCCTTCCTGACCAAGGAAGGCAAATGCCCAATTATCTTAAGTCTTATAAGATTATCCTGTAGTCTGAGGTGTGTTAAGAGCAAAATTGTCCCGACATTCTGCTCTGAAACGGGTTGTGGCAGACAATTATAAGTATTAAACTTGGTCAATAAATATGACCAAAAATCTTCACTTGTGTGGGAAAAGCCGACGACTCTTGAATTGTGACTGTGTGGATTGTGACATGGAATGGAATGCAGCCAATCAGAGAGCGAGCTGACTGGGGAGCAAGGAAGGATATAAAGTCAGTGTTCATGCCATCTCCAGTTCGTTATTTTTTTCTGTTAATAATAGTCACAAGACCACCATTATTCCCTCATTATGTATGTCCTCTGCCATGCTGGGTGTTGTATTTTCTGGTTGTTGCCATTGTTCTTCTAAATTTTTCTGGTTGTTCTTCTTTGTTTTTGTTCGATCACGTTTGATCATGCAAGATTTCTGGCTCAGAGGACAGTGATTCTGCAAAATACAAAATACATCTGGAGCATCAAATGATAGTTGCATTTTATAAGTTTTATTCCTTGCAAGGTAGGTGTTTCCATTATGCAGTCAAGCAACGCATTGAAGGAAAGACTTTGTATTGTTCTACAGAGCTTCATTTATACAGACGGATAAGCATAATTAAGTCATTTTAAAGGAAAGAATATGAAAACAGTTCTGACAAAGGAATACTATCTTCTAGGTCAGGTTCTCTTGCTGTCAGTGAATATTCACAATGTACAGAGTCAAGGACATAGCACAGAGAAATCACACATTCTCATTCTAGTAGTCACTGCCATTACTACAATTTTACTTGAGTGATTAGTATCCATGGTTGGGATAACACCCATCTGTGAACTAGTTCCCTCATTTTCTATCCATCTATCCACTGTTTATACCCACTTACTCCAGTGCAGGGTCGCTGGGGGGACTGGAGCCCAATGGCTATAGGGTGAAATGTAGGGTACAACCTGGACTGGTTACCCTTATTTTCATGAATTGCGCTCATAGAGCTCCTAATTAAACATATAGGTCCATTAAAGCATATTACAGTGTTTTTCCTATTACATATTCACACACAGAATTAGCACCACAGCATTGGTGGAGGAGCTACTATGCAAGGCACTAGCATGCTACAAATAACAACACAGACAACAAAGCATCAAACAAAATATGTTTGTTCCTGTTACCGTTTCTGTTGGGATTTTTTTTTTTTTTTTTTTTTTTTTGCATGATTTACAAGAATAAAATAACACCAGGTATGTTAATTTCATAGAACAAATATTGTTAGCATGCTTTGCTATCTTTCATAAGCTTTAATTATCTTTCTTGACTATTAATGGCACAAGAACTTTGATTTTTTTAATCTCAAGAGGCCATAAAATAAATTAATACCACTTTAATTAGTCAGACAATCATAATGACAACATTTAACAACAGGGATATCAAAGTGTAAATAAACCAAATGATGATAAGAGCTCTACATGTATGCAGTGATTCATACCATCAAAGTTAGTTAGTGTTAGTTAGTGCTTCAAAGATAAGGTCCTTTTTTTTATAAAGATATCAATGTTTTTCTATCCTTTACATAACTGCTAGTCCAACTTAAGCAGCTCTAACACTGGACAGGAGAATTTACAGTATGTAAAACAAGTGCACACATTTACAGAGACTCAAAAACACAAATCAGGATTGTTTGTTCGGCTCTGTCTTGTTAATTACTTTCCATTAGAGATGAATCAACCTGCCGCCGCGTGATTGGACTGACTACCACCAAACCAAACTGCTTGGCGACGAGTCAAGGAGAGTTGAGCACTGGGGCAAACCTTTTACTTTGGTCCCACCGCGAGCGCCTCATTACGACTGAATGACCCATGTGACTTCAAATGTCAAACTGTCCCACAACAACCACCCCCTCCCTTCCCTGACACCCGCCAAAATATTTCCCAGAAGTCCACAAATCTTGCGTTTCTCTTTTCTTGAGCAACGGCAAGAGAAAAAAAGAAAAAAGCAGCTTTCCATTCAAGTTAATGAGAATTATGCTAATGTAATGAGTGTTTCAAGAAACCAAAAGACCTTGCAGATTAACTGAACGCTCAATGAGGTACTTCTATCTGTAGGGTCCTTTTTTTTTTTTTTTTTTTTTTTTTTTTGAGTCTGGCCGAGTGCGATGGAGGCCCTTGCCAAAGTGTAGTCAGCAGCCCGTGAAGGCGTCTCCCTTCCATTGTCACACTAAAAGGGCATTTTCCCTTGAATCCTGAATCAGCGAGCGAGTTGGAATTTTTTTTTTTTTTTTTTTTTCGTCTTACTGGAGAAAACTTCTCAGGGTCTCCGGAGTCCAGCTGAACTCCTGATACTTCTTTGAAAAGAATGGGGGGCTTATTACGCGTTCAGCCGCATGACTGCGCTTCTCAAATCAACGGCAGCTAAAAACAGCTTTGCTCGCCTCTATATTTGCCACTGTTGTTGTTAGTCATTGTTTTTATTGGCCTAATTGAAGAGACTGACAAGAAGCCCATGGAAAATGACCAGTGAATCGAATGTCATTAGCTTTTCATGAATGAATTGCAGATTAATGTGTAAGGGAATAAAATGAGGATTACATTACAATGACCGTAGATATAAAAATTGATGAAGACTAATTTTAGCATTTTGTGAGGTTTTGTCCTGAATCGTGTTGCTGCTTCAGGCAGTGGTGCCTTTGTACTAACTGAAACTGGCTGAAACATTTTCCAGTTAATGTTTATGCATAGTCTCCATATGTAAATATGAATTCCACTTCTCACATACATACGTCCTAACACATCCAGGGGAAAACAGAGCTCCAGAGGCTGCCACTTCACCTTCCCCTTTCCTGATGAGGCCTAATCTCATCTAGTCTCTGCATGAAGTTCGTGTTGCTTTTTTAACCCAAACCAGATCTGCTATTAAAAGTCACTGAAGCTTAGTTTTCTCCCCCCTTGTGTTTATCTCTTCCTCCCTGTGAGAGGTCGAAGGTGAAGTAGCGCTCAAAGGGAAGATAAGCCTTTCTGCAGTAACCCCCTCCCAGGGTCTGTCTTTGGTACTTTAACAAGAAAATAATGATGACGGACAGTCGTGCACGATAGGCTGCAGCCTGCAGAGGTGGAAGTCACGCGAAGTGCTCTCTCCTGTCCTGAACAGATCTTCTGTCTATAAGAAGAAATCCAGCAGCAATGTTTTTCGACAGCAAAAGTGGGTTGAGACATGAAGTTCATGAGCAGCAGGGATTACTATTCAACTAGTCACCCTGCCTGGAGCTGCATGGTGGTGTGGAGGAGGGTTCCCAGCAATTCCCACCTTTCATGTTAGGGCCATGTGAGAGCATGTATGGTTGTTTGTCCCTTTTGTCTCTTTGCTAGTCATGTTATGGACTATCAGTCAGGGTGTACCCTGCTCCTCACACAGTGGCAGGTGGGTTAATCACCAGTCCCCCTGCAACCCTGAGTTGGATAAAGCAAATATGTAAAAAGATGGAAGTATATTCCTCCTGCTTCTGTTATGGCATACTAAAGCTGAACCATCAGCAATTTCTATGCTGCACAAACTGATGGACGTTAAGTAGCTAGATTGTATTTATATAGCACTTTTCTAGTTTTGTTGACCAATCAAAGTGCTTTTTGACTACACCACAATCACCCATTCACACACATTCATATGTTTCTTAACCTATGTGGACACATTTACAGTCTACGCAATGTTTTATTCTCTTGTATACACCCATTCACACACCAATGGATGCAAGGACACTCCAGCATGTGATCTGAGGAAGTCGGGGGTCAAGCCACTGACCTTCCCACTTGCAGATGAGCAGGAGGAAACCAAGTATGACACCACTTCCTAAATCCCTCCCTTTTTTCTCCACAGTGCAGTTTCCACATCTTTATTTTAGCTGCCATGATGCTCTTTTAATTTTTTTATTTTTTTAACTCTCCTGTTTGCAGCACAGATTTCATAGTATGAATGTTTAACATCTAAATCAAATATGATAAATAACCTGATAACATTGTCACTGATACATCTGCAGCCTTCTTTCTTCATAGTAAGTAAGCTGTCACAAGAGTCATGTGATTTCAGCTAATAACATTTTTATTTGATTTTACCCAGTGGAAAGACTTTTGAATATAAATATGTGCCATACAAATGTACTTTTACCAGAGAAGTGTTTCTCTTTCAGAAGGTTGTATAGATGGGAATCCGGTTGTGACAAAGATTTTGGGATGTGGAGTGAGTAGATTGACATAGCAAGCTGAAGTGGACAGAGATGCTGAGTGTCTTGATGGTTATCAAATATTTTACAGTCTTCAGTGTCTTAGAATTAGATATAAAGAGATGATGCAAAGATACAACTTTATTCTTTTTCATCTTTTGATCCAAACAATCTAAACTAGACACCTTCTGCGAAAACACCCTATTAGTTGGAGCCACAATTTCTGGATGGGTTGCAATACTTACCAGAGCTAATATCTAATATCTCACATCTAATACCAGTAAACAAATTTAATGATTCAAAGAATGTAGAGTTATTTTCTGATTTGTTTGATGACTGGCTGATAAGCCATCACACATAAACAAATTCAGAACAGGAATCTAATTACACATTTCCTTGTGTCTTATAGTTCATGAGACCCAATGTCCAACCAACCACTGCAAAAATATACATTTTCTTGTGTAGGTCTTCATTATTTTATTTTAGAGTTTTTTCCTCAGATACAATTACAAATATTTGATTATTGTCCTACATTTGGATATGTGTATTTATTTAAGGTAAAATTAAAATGGTTTAGACCAGTTTAGTGTGCCAGACAAAGCAATTCTACTATTTATTTATTTATTATTTGGAAAGACATCCACTACAACAGAATAGGAGGGCTACTGAAGAAAAGAAAAAATAACTTTGAGAAATAAATCAGAATTCTGAATTTTCTTTCTGAAACCCAAAACAAAATTTTTATTAAGGATTGTTTTTTTTATTTCTGAAAAAAAAGTCAAAATTCTGAGAAAAAAGTAAGAATACTGATTTAAATCACAGAACTCTGAGAAATAAAGTTGGAATTCTGACTTTAATCCCAAAATTCAGGGAAAAAGTAAGAATTCTGGCTTTAATCCCAGAATTCTGACTTTCTTCTGCTCATTAGGTTAACATTACACTCACTAATGTTTAGCTGATGATAGCAAGCAACTTTACACTGTTTTACCACACTTTCGCTCCTCTAACAACTATATATATATATATATATATATATATATACTTTTCTTTACTTTTTTGGGGTTTCAGAAAAAAGTCAGAAATCTGACTTTAATCATAGAATTTTGACTTTTTTCTTAGAATTCTGTGATTTAGGTCAGAATTCTTACTTTGTTCTCAAAATTCAATTTTTTTTTCTACAGCCCTAATGCTCTTCCGTAGTCATCCCCTTGTTCTGTTTTACAAAAAAAAAAAAGAGAGAAAAAACAACATAAATAGGAAGACCAAATGTGACACCTAGAATCATTTTTACCTTCACTTTATTTAAAGTTTTATCTTGATAAAGACCATACTGAAACCGGGGTTATAATTAAATTAGTTATAAGCTGTAACTTGTATCCCACATATACAAAATGGTAGTATTACAATATAATTTATTGTCTTTTGTTTCTGTTGTCATGTCCAGTAAACCTTAAAAAACACACCAAGTAAAGTGCCTTATTTTGTCACGTGAAAACAGATTAGTTGCAACAGTGGAGTGATCTGACCCTGGTGCCAAAAAATGTGAATATTCCAGAAAGAGGAGTAACTTAAGTCTTAAGCCACAGAAACATGCTTCTAAAACATATTTTTATGATTTTCTGGAGTTGTTTTTGTTAATGTGATGTAATTGGTTTAAAGTAAAACATACAAAATGTTGTTTGTGTCCCTTTATAACTGTCACTTTGCAGGTTGTTTATCTTTTTTCCAATTATCCAGCTAATGCAAAGTGCGAGTGTGCCGTTTAAGACCATTGTGTTGCTCATGAGTCTTGCAAGAGGAAGTCCCGTGAGATTCTCTGAACTGTAAATTCTTGGCTTATTGTTTCATGGGGGGGGTCCTTTGGGCCTGTAGCTGCTGCTGATACAGCATTCACAGTTTATCAGATAGTGGCATATAAAGGCAGATTAGGTCATGCATTAAAGACCCCTTTTCCACTTTAGCTGAACACTTTGTAAGGGCATTTGACAGAGAAGAAAAATCTTGACTTACAAATTGTGCTTCAGCAATGTTGTGAAGTTAGCAGAAGATCTTTTGCTGATAATAAATCACTGTATCACTGCAGACACAGTAATAGTCAGGGAATCTGTACATCCAAACAATGACAACTAAAAGCAAAAAGAGACAGTAGATAAGTAAAAGGAAGATTAAACTAAAACTCCCCCTTCAGCAGCTAATACAGCGTCAGGACTATTTGTTACTCCAGTCGTTATTTATGTCTTTCAGAGACAAGTTGTTGCTCAATATTCAGGACTATCATGTCAAGATACTTAAAAGTACATTTTTCTTTACAGTATATAAATGTACACATCAACATTCACAGTAAAAACAGACATAAAAATGTTTTATATCTGTTTATATAAATTTTGTTAAAGTTATACTTTTACTTTGCTGTTTGTACATATTTATTCAATGCATTGAAATGCATCAAACCTCTTTATGAAGTCATTGCTAATTCTTTCATTTAATCCAGGTGATGCACAACTAAACCATCTGTAATTTCAGCTATATGCAAGCACTTATAATATGCCTTCTAAGGTGCTATGTGCTATGAATGGATGCATGCATGTGAAATATACAAAAAAATCAAGACAATTATCTTGCAAGATTCAGTGTCTCATAACTTTAGGAATCCAAGAAAATATCTGTGTGGTCCTTTACATGCCACTAAAAAATGTTGCCACAACCTACACTGGAAACAATCTATTTCCTCCCCACCCACATCCCCCTCCCAACTGAAAACTAAAATCCCCTAACAGAAATAAAAGAGTCCCAGTGGCCCTAATTCTATTGAGAGAAGGAAGGGTGGAGGAATACCACCCTTCAAACATCATCTGTACTAAAAACAAACCACATAGGTCATTCTGTTATTATTTTGTTTATGTGGGCTGAATTCATGCTTCATAGTTGCAACGCTGTTTTAAAAAATGTAAAATGTAAAGAAAAACAAAAGACAATGATGAACCTAAATTTTACATATACAGAATTGTATACAAAGGTATACAATATTTTACATTTCATGTAAAGCATTAGCCTATCCTGAATTTGAGCAACAAGGTTGAAATGGGAGCAACGAAGCTCTGGAAAGGTAAGTAGTTCTAAAAAGAAAAAAGCCAAAGGAACATGCAACTAATTGGGTAAATTTACAACATGACAAGGCAGAGAAAGAGCACTACAAAGAGGCAGAGTCTCCAAGAAGGAAATACGGGCCCAGCAATCTGTGAAAAAACAGCATTTACTCACTACAAATTGTGAAGAAATTAAAACTTTGAATATCCCATCTACAATACATATTATTATCAAAGAATTCTGACAATCTAAAGACACAGATAAAATCTGTATTGGATGTCCATGATCCTTGATCATGAGTTTTCAAGTGTCTCTGCATCAAAAACAGGCATGATTGTATCTTGGAAATCACTGATGGGCTCAGGAAGACCTCCAGAAATCATAATCATGCAAGAAGAAGCCATTTGTTAAGATAATCTAGAAATGCCAACTTCTTATCTGGGCCAGAGCTCACTTAAAATAACATTTATGCTAAGTGGAAAACTGTTTTCAGATCAGACTAATCGAAACTCATCGAGCTATCAGTTCTCAGTTCAAAAGCCTACCCTGGTGGTGTGTATTAGGGTGAGAGAACTTGATAGGTACAATCAGTGCTGAAAAGTATATGCAGGATTTAGACTGACAAGTCCAGACTGGACCTTTTTCAGGGAAGACCTTGCAAATTTTAGCATAATGATGCTAAACTGCGTATTGCATCTGTTAGAAGAGGAGTTCAGCTGATGTACTGGTCTGCCTGCAGTCCAGACCTTTCACCAGCTGAAAACATTTGAGGCATCATGAAATTTCAAATACTTAACACAGTTTCCCAACTGCTTTTCAGTTGGGTGTGCAATACACACACACACACACACACACACACATATACATACAAACACACATATATATATCTATATGTCTATATATAGATAGATATATAGATATATATATATATCGGAATCTGATTTATTGTTAGCGAGAGGGTCTGAATTGGCATAATTGCTTTAAAGTAGAGTTTAGACTCAGACCATATATGGCAGTATATGATGAAAGAAAAATGGAGACTCAACCCCTCAAACAAACACATACCAAACTGTCCCCTTGCAAACTCTCACAAAAAAAAAGACTCCAAACTGCGAGACAGCAACAGCAGATCTCTCAAGCATAACGTTCTCATCATGTTGCCACAACACTGTCAGAATGTGTCACAGCTCATCGTCCTGCTGCAGATAAAAGTGACACAGGGGGTCTGGGCACACTTGAACAATCACTCTGAAAAGTGGAGAAGGATTTTGGCGACATGGGAGAATGAGCAGTGAAGCACTCCATCAACGGTCACTCCTGAAGCTTTTTCTTTTTTTCTTTTGTTTTACTTGAATTTCAGAGAAATAAAGAAATTCCATCATTTGACATTAAAAAGCTGTGCATCTCACCAGGTTGTTTTCAGGTTAATTCTCACAGCTCTCAACATTGTTTTCACCAGTAAACTGTTTTGATTCTAAAATTCTGACAACCATTTGCAGTAAAAACAACAGCTAGACAGCCATCTGTTGTTTTGCTTAGCGGAAACCAAAGCAAAGCTAAAATAATAGTGTAATGGCAGCAGAGATGTGTATCTATTAAATCATTTTTAACAGTACACCGCTGTAGCAAGAAATGATCATATTTGACATGTAATTTGATATTATATACCAGTTTGTTTCAATTTTCATATAAAAGGTAATAAATGCTGCTTTATTAATCTATTATGAAGGCAAACGTTTGACCAAAACGAAAAATTACCATTCTATAGTTTTTATTTTCAGCACTGACAAAATTGCATTTATCTACTGTTACTTGTTAACTAACTGTATTAAATTACACACTGTAAAATCTAACTGGCAGCCGGCCTCTCGCCTGCTAATTGCTGGGACAGGCTCCAGCTTTTCCATAACCCTGAACTGGAATAAACGCCACAGAAAATGAGTGGATGGATGGAAATCTAACATGTGTGAAAACAATGTTGCCTAAAGCAAATTAAGTTTTAGAAACTTGAATTAACTGGAACTATTTTAATTGGTGGAATTTAAATTTTACTGAGTAAACTGTGTCTGAATCCATGTAAATTAGAGGTGATGCTTCTCATTATGATTTTAAATTAATTAAATCAATAATTGAGCTTAAACTTTTTCAATTGGTTTGCAGCAGGAACTTGGTGTCACATTGTGGACCTTTTTGTTACAGTGCAGCAGCTGCATTTAAGCTGCATGCAAGTACAACTGAAATGTCAAAATTTACCATAAACACACATTTTTATCTAAGTAATTGTTGACATGACTTGAAAAGTGAAGACTTGAAATTACCTAGCAGCAATATTAGAGAACAGTCACATACAATGGCCAAAATTAACAAAAATAATAATAATATTTATTTTTCATTATCAGTGAACATTATAAAAGTTAATCTGTATTTTTCATGTATAAAGTTGCCTAAAGGCTGTGACTAAGGTGAAAGATGGATTATGACTGATATGAGATCAATAAATTGACTAAAAATGTTTTCCTGTCTTCTTTGCTGAGCCCTTATTGGCTATTAGTTTTTTTTTTTTTCGCTATCTCGAGGTAATAAGAACCTTTTTCTCGTGATAACGGAATCATTTATCTTGTTATCTTGAGAAACCAAAGTTTGTTTTCTCGAGATAACAAGATGATTAAGATGGGCTCAAAAGTATGTGACACCTGATTTTAATAATCAAAACAGACCCCATGACAGCTGATGGGAGGGGCTACAGTCATGGTGTAGATGTGTAATTATGTGAATGAGTGGTTGGTAAAACTTAACAGTCAGACACGTTGCAATTTCAGTCTTTGTCAGACTTGATAGAAGTAAAATCAGACGTACTGATCAGTGATGAATGTTCCTCGAACTGATGTCAGCTTGTGTCTGTTGCTGTACTGAAGCATCCCAGTACAGAACAGCTCTGTTGCCCCTTGGATCCACCAGTTGAGCTGTTGGGAGAGAAGAAGATGATGCATCTGTGATGTGCTTCTGTTATATCCACTATGATTTTATATGACAAAAGAAAACTGTGGGGTTGATTCTTATTTTTCTTTAGAAATCCAGTCTTCCAGTTGCAAGCATCTACATTTTTCATTTCATATTCTTTTAAGGAAGCAAATTTAAATCCAGACTGAATTTGGAATTTCCAAATCTCCATATCATGTCTTCTCAAAACCTGTATCATAGGTTAATTTAAAAAAAAAAAAAAAAAAAATTTCAGCCAGGAGGAATACAATACACAATTGACTGGTTCAACTGGGGTCAAATGTATGTGCTTGTCCTCAGTGTGCTGCGTCTAATGGTCGACATGCTCTAATAACTCAGACTGAACTCTAATTAAATTCTAGGCTTGGTGGGTTTTCTTTGGGTTTAGCTGAGTCCCTCCTTCAGTTGTGGATCATTAAGATACATCCACTGAAAACGGTTTTGGGTTTTAATATTTATCTTATGTAAATATGATCCTAAATATCTACAACAGGTCTTTTAAACCTAAAAACTGGGAAAATAAATAAATAAAAATAAATAAAACAAACAAGAAACAAATGTTTGCCCCTACTTAATGCAAATGTATGAGTGAGAGTGTGATGAAAAATAAAACTTGATACTTCAGCATAACTTTTTTCAGTCTTGGCTTTCATATTTAGTGTCTTTACCTTATTTAAAATAGTAATTGTGCTCTGTGGCTTAAAGCTTCTCTTTCTCTGATGCACCTCAGATCAGTCTCAGTCCAGGATGTGGGATGTAGTGCATAAAGGGACTCATGAGATTTTTTCTTTCAGCTTGTTGCTTGGTTGCTGTACTAACTGTAAATATTTATTTAATTGAAAGAGAAAAATATATGAAAAAGACTCAACAATAAAACAAATCACAATATAACTGACATTTTCCGTAGTCTATTAAAAATGATATATATGTATAGATAGATAGATAGATAGATAGATAGATAGATAGATAGATAGATAGATAGATAGATAGATAGATAGATAGATAGATAGATAGATAGATAGATAGATAGATAGATAGATAGATAGATAGATAGATAGTTTTTTATGAAAAGTGTGAACAAAATAAATTAAAGAGTTTAAATACTGTAACACTTTAAATTTAGGTCCCTTCCATTGGAGGATATTTTCTTCTTCTTTTTTTTCCTACTGTTTTAAATTGAAATGCTATTACATGTATTTTTCAAGACATACTAGATCTTGAATTTACAATATTGACGTTTGTTTCTATTACTTCATTCAGTTGTCAACTAAACTACATTTAATTTACATAATGTTAGTTTTTGATCCAAATGTTGTTAAAATGTAATTAATGATATTAATTAATTACAAAGCCTGTAAGTCAGGAAATCAGTAAAGATAAAACAA